>NW_006799724.1:2075540-2107444 GCF_000442215.2 Lipotes vexillifer
GGGAAAGAGAGAAAGAAAGTTAGACATCACAAATTCTTGGATTATGAATTTGGTTTTATGACCTTTATGTTTTTAATAATTTGATACCAGGTTATAAATGCTCAGAATGTGAAATGACAAAAGCAGAAAAAATATTAGAGGGTTGTTTATTACATACTTAACATCTGAGAAGCCTATATTTTTAAAAATCCTTACATAAAGAGTATATATATATATACATACATACATATATACCTAGTTAATGTAGAAAGAAAGAACTAGTTGCTAATTTGTGGCTATTTCTATTATTAAGCTAATGGAGTACTTAACTCAAGCATAAACTTTTTTACTGCTTTATATTTCTAATATAATTTTAGAGCTTGTAGTTTACAATGTTTATAGTCTACTTTTTATCATATGAATGGCCCTGTTAGTACATAAGCATTTACAGTCTTAGTTATAGATGATGAACTGCAGGCTTCAGTGGTTAAGTGATTTTCTTAAGGCTACTTAACTAGTAAATAGTAAAGTCTAGATCCAACCATATCTTCTGAATTTAAAGGCAAGGCACGTTCTATTATAAATAATTCCTCTGAAAATGAGTTTTTGTTACTTAGTAGTCATAATCAAGGCACATATGCTCACTAATTATTAATTCTAAGGATAGAATTCAAAACAGTCTAATGATTACTGAATTAGTTGCTATGAAAAGCAACTTGAGCATGCTTGAAAATTTTCAAATGCCTGGCTCTGCTCCAGATATCAAGCATGTTACCTACCAGAGAAATAGCTCTCTCTTAGCTATAAAATTTTGCTTCTCATCTCTTAGAATTCACCTAAGACTGGTGAGGAACAGAAGAACTCATCATTTCTTTTTCTCATTTCCAAAGCTCTATTTTCTGCAAAGAGGAAAAATCCAAAGTGGAATATCCCCCTGAGGTGAACCCCATATTACAATATTGCCATGAAATGATGGTGTAAAAAAAGATGAGCACATAAAACAGGAGAACCTCTAGGAGATGTTTCCTTAAGGATGTGATATTGAGTTGAGGTTTGAAGGATAAGATCAACAGAATAGTGAAAATGTTTTAGGCAGAGAAAACAATGTGGACAAAGACTCTCTGACAAGAACATATGACACATTCAAAGAAATATTAAAAAGTCTGCATGACTGGCTCAGACAGGAAAAACATGATGGATGTTGTGATAAACTTTTGACATAATTTCTCACTGCAGTTTCTCTATTGTCTATTGCATCTGCCTTTTGTGGCTTTTCTTGCTTTCTTTTTCTTTTTTGTCCTGCTATCCTAGTCCTTTTAGTCTTTTATTTTCAAAAAATGGAAAATGAAACCCATTATCAGATAGTAAGTAAATTTATTAAGCTTCCAAGAACTGTACTAATAAGCAAAATATATATAGAATAAAGCACTCTTTCACATATTTTCTTTTGTTTTGTATTAAGTAATTCAACATTTTAACTGTCATGCTTATTTATCACAATCATTCAAAAATCATGATGATTCTGAAAATATAACAAGAATCTTTCTTGTAATAATTTTATAGTCCATAAATAATGTATATTCACTTAGTAAAGATTAAATGAATTCAAAGAAAAAAATATCTAGATAATCATGTTACTCACTAAAGTCCATTAGAGAGAAAGTGAGAAACAGAGAGTTAATAAATGAATAACTGCCAAATAGAGAATATTTTGAAACCAACTAGTAGAAAATATCAGAACTGGATATATAAATATATTTACAATTCCCATGGAGTGTGCAGAATTTTCTAAGAGAATTTGGCACATCTCTTAGGTATCCAAATAACAAAATCTTGAAGTAAATGTAAGTTTCAGAACAGGCCTGTTGCAGGTGAGATGTGAATCATCCCTAGGTTTCTCATTATAGACTGTATAGTAGTCAGGAAGGAAGAAATAAAGTAGGATATCTGCTTCTTAATTTTCTGAGACCTAGTTGTATAAACCAGAACTCTGGACTGAAGATGTTGCAGAATGGAGAAAAAAGGTTGAGAAAGAAGCACCTTTGTAACTACTGACCCAAGTCACTTGAAACCAGATAAATAAATTTCCACTTGGGAGAACTATGAAAGCAATAAAAACTCCTGCAGATAAAAAAAAGGGGACACCAAACCTGAGGGCAGATATGTTACCCCAGGGAGAGGACCCAGTAGATGTGGTGAAAAAGTATCTTTATAGAGTACAACCTAACTAAAACTTTCAGATGATTCTTATCATTCTCCCCAAATTTCCCCCACAAATTCTTGATGTAAATATAGACAAAGTTTAAAAAATTGTCACTGATATGAACAAAGTAGCAGCTTTGTTTTGAAATCTCCCATTCAAAATATTGATGTTCTTTCTTAGTGCATAGGACAACACACTTAACAACACACACACAAGCACACACAAACAAAAAACACTTTCTCAGGGGAGAAAAACCAAAGAAAGAATGAAAACACTCACACTTGAAACTAGAACAAGCTAAGAGGAAATCCTCAAATTCTAAATGCTAACAGAAACAACAGAGAACTTTGGAGACATCAGGAAGCAGCAATGCGAGTGACAGTAGAATGGGGAAAGAGAGAAAGGCATTGAATGGCAGATACCCAAAATCAGAAGCAAAAGTGAGCTTTCACCTCATGTTGCATTTGCACAGGATGTGAGCATATGTGAAGGGATAGAGAGAAAGTGTAGAAATAACCCAGTGACACAAAGTTGGCAGACCTCATAAGGTATGAGGAATAAACATCTAAAACAGAGGAACAGGGCTTCCCTGGTGCCGCGGTGGTTGAGAGTCCACTTGCCGATGTAGGGGACACGGGTTTGTGCCCTGGTCCGGGAAGATCCCACATGCTGCGGAGCAGCTAGGCCTGTGAGCCATGACCGCTTAGCCTGCGTCTGGAGCCTGTGCTCCGCAACGGGAGAGGCCACAACAGTGAGAGGCCCGCGTACCGCAAAAAACAAAAAACAGAGGAACATAGCTTATAAGGAGGGGCTAGGAATTTTGGAGATAACAGCCAGGGAAGGAACTAGAGAAACAGGAAGCTCCCCAGAACATGACTGAGTTAGTCATGAAGCAGGTTAGCTACCAATTGGCACAGCACTTAAAGAGAATAACTGCCCCCACAAAGTTCCCTGGGGGTGACTTCCTTGCCTTCTCCCCTTGTGCATAAAGCTGGTATAGAAAAATTAAACTTGGAAGCAGATTCTAGGACTAAGTTAACTGTTAAGAAACAGGCAAAACTCAGTTTCTTAGAAAAATAAAACATTTACAGAAACAAGGTCAAAATTTTAAGTCACACGGGAGATGACAGACCTGGTTAATAGTTAAGTAGAGAACATAAAGGACAGAAATAAAATAGTGAGCAAACTGAAACAAAATAAACATTAAAAATTACTAGTAATAAATTGATCACTGAATAGGGAAAGGATAGCCACTGTATGCATACTTGGAGTTTCCAAAGAAAAATATTAAAACAACTGGAGAGAACAAATGTTTAGTAATACAATTCAATAAATTCCTATAATAATAGACTAGAATCTGATGTTGAAAGGGCACTTTTTGTGACGGAGAAAATTAACCAAGAGTGTTGAACACCAAGTCAAATGTTAGAGAAATATTTCGATTTTTTAAATAAAATAATAATTTTTGATTATTAGGCCAAAAGATCAACTCATATATTTTAGAAAAAAGGACTATGGCTAGTATAAAATTTCTCTGCATTAACATTCAACATACACTAAGACAGGAGTGTGCATACTTTGGGATGAATATGACCATGTTTGCATTTGGGAGGGTAGCCATAGGACTGACTACATAGAAAAATTGTAGAATTAAGAAAATATTAAAATTAAGAAAACAGTTTATAGCTTAACAGTAAAAGAGACATAGCTAAAGAGAGAATTAGTGAACACGCAGAGAGGTCACAAACAAATATACCAACTAAAACACAGAGCAGGAAAAGAGAATTACAGAAAAAAAGTTAAGAAATACACAGGCTATGGTGGAAAATTACAACATAAAGTATAAATAAAACACTAAAAGGAGAGGAGATAGATAATGGGGCAGAAGAAATATTTGAAGGTTTTTGGTTAAGAATTTGTAATACCAATAAAAGACATTAACCTATATATTCTATAAGAACTAGGAACACCAAAGAGGAAAAACATGATAAAAACCATACTTAGGCCATCATAATAAAATTTCTGGAAAAAAAAAAAGATAGTTCTGCTATAATGAGACATATGTGTTCCTATAAATCATTGTATTATGCAAAATGACATAATAAAATCCACAGGGATTATGGGTCAACAGGGCTGCAAGCACAATATTCAAAAACTGTCAGTGACACATTAAAAAAAAAAAACCAACATGGGACTCTAATAAAGCAGTAGTACAATTTTATACACATTAAATGATTAAGAAACACATAAATACTATAATAAATATGGCACTTTGCCTTGAAAAATGCCCAAAGTTTATTTGTGAAAGAAACTGTGGGAAGAGTTGCAGCTAATACAAAATCTTATGAAAATTAAATAAAACAAAGTAGCTCTCTCTGATTATCAGTCCTTTCAATACCTACTTTATAGAATTATTTTGAGTATAAAATATAAGCAAATTGCTTAGAAGAATGCCTGGCACTTTATGTGTTCACTAACTGTCATTAGTCATCAAGGAAATACAAATAGAAACCACAGTATGATAGCACTTCATACCCAATAAAATGGCTGAAATAAAAAGGATTGACTATGCCTAGTGGTGACAAGGATGTGGAGCAACTATAATTCTTATATATTTTAGATGAGAGTGTAAAATGTTACAACTACTTTGGAAAACCTTATACAATTAAACATTATTCATTCCATGTACCAGAGATAGCAATTCATGGATATATACCCAAGAGTACATAATGTATATACTAATAAAAGATTTGTAAAATAATATTCATAACATTTTTATTCATAATAGCTAAAAACTGGAAACAACACAAAAGTCCATTGACAAGAGAATAAATATGAAAGTTTGGGCATATTCTTACATTGCAATAGTACTCAGTAATAAATGATATAAACTACTGCTTTGTGAAACACCACAGAAAATTCAAAAAAATATATCATGGATGAATTTTTTTAAAAAACAAAACATTGCTGAGTGAAAGAAGCCAGATGAAAAAATTTTACAACACAATTTATATGTAGTTCCAGAACTGAAAAATCAAAGCTGTAGTGATAAAAATCAGATCAACGGTTACCCAGAGGCCAGGGCATTGAAAGCAGAAGTTCAGGAGGACCTTTCATTATTATAGAAGTAATTTTTATCTTGAGATTGTGGTTCCACAGTATATAAATTTGTCAAAACTCATCAAATTGTAGTCTTAAAATCTGCTCATTTTAATTTATGTAAACTTTACCTTGGTAAAATTGATTTAAAAAATGTGAAAACAACCCAAATATCCATCAACAAAAGAATGGATAAAACATTTGGAGTATACTCATATAATGGAATACTCCTAGGATATAAAAATGAGTGAAATACTGATTCATGCAACAATTGAATAAATCTGAAAAACATTGTGTTAAGTATAAGAATCCAGAAACAGAGCACCTGATGTATAATTGCATTAACATGAATTTCTAAAACCAGCAAACAAAGCTAAGGTGCTAAAAGTCTAAATGGTGATTGCTTTGGGGTGGTTTTGGGAGATTAGATAGAAAAGGGAAAAGCATAAATTTCTGAGATAATGGGAATGTTCTATATCTTGATTTGACAAAGCTTGTTAAACATACAATCAAAATTTTAAAATTTTCTTGCATGCTAATTATACTTCAATGATAAACAAGAACATACATATCTATGGATGTATGTCTTTCAAAAGAAATACAATAAAAATAAAAGTTCAAACTACGTTTTTAGTAGTCTTAAACTAGTATGTAAACTAACTGATGTTTCTAGTAAACATAGAAACTGATGTTTACATAGAAACTGATGTTTCTATGTAAACTAACTGATGCATAAAATTCAAGTTCTCTGACAATAAATTCAAAACTGAGGAGAATAGGGAGGAAAAATTCCATTAGTCAAAGAAAACATGAATAATTTGAATTTGGGGATGGAAATATGTAAGTAATACAAAGACAGAAAACCTCTTATAACTGAACATATTGGTTTACTATCTCTCGTAGAAATTAAAGGAAAACAAAATATCAATGTACAATATTTGCTTGACGTTTTCAGAGTTAGCTTCAAAAGGCAACCTATTGTCTTATATATCAAGATCTAATCATGCAGCTCAGTGGCCTGCATCTATGCCTTTGCTGCTTGAGAGTGAATTTTGCCCATAACTATGACTAAAGGCTAAATTGGAGCTCCAATCTATCATCTGTTTAAATTTCTTTTACTCATGATGACATAAAAATTACTAGGCAGATAATGTCTATCTCTTCTGTAAGATTCCTGTGCTGCGCTTTTCCATTTTATTTAGTAGTTTTGAAAACATGTTTACAAACTAATAATTCCCCTCCAACCTAATGTAACATTTTTCTTTTTCTCTAAATTTAAGATTATATTCATATTTTAAGGTGAAAGACAGAAATCAGTTCAAATATAAGTTGGAAAACGCTAGCTTGACCCCAGAGGGGTGTGCATCAGACCAAATGTTTGTGGGTCCTGTCTCTCCTTCACGTTATTTACCGCCTGTGTTCTACAATTTCAAACTCCCTGTAATATTCTAATTTGCAATATTCTAATTTGCAATATTCTAATTTGTTGCCACCACTCATTTATAATTCAGTCTTCATGTCATCTAATTAGTATCCAGAAATTTACACTGCCTATTTGTAGTTGTAACATAAGCTCAACCCAGACAGAATTCTCTAAATCAGTGGGTTTTAATAATTTGGGGGCTCATGGATGCTTTTGAGAGTGTGATAAAAGTATGAACTGACTCTCCCAAGGAAATATATGTGTGCACAGAGACACATACATGTGCATATTTATACGTATATGTCCACATATTTATTACATATATGTATATATGTGGATTATCAAATTATATATTCTATTGTCAAATTTTTTTTTTTTTTTTTTTTTTGTGTGTGTGTGTGGGTGTGTTACGCGGGCCTCTCACTGTTGTGGCCTCTCCCATTGCAGAGCACAGGCTCCGGATGTGCAGGCTCAGCAGCCATGGCTCACGGGCCCAGCAACTCCGCGGCATGTGGGATCTTCCCGGACCGGGGCACGAACCCGTGTCCCCTGCATCGGCAGGCGGACTCTCAACCACTGCGCCACCAGGGAAGCCCAAATTTTTTTTTTTAAGTGAAGGACCCTCCATGGATCTTGTAGGTTTTTCTAGACACCTGATTGAAGTAGGTCTCCATATTTGGTTTTACTTATTCTGAGCACTAGCGTTTGGGCAGATACAGATTTCTCTGTATACCATTATCTGATACAGACTTTTACTCAAGTTTTATGAAATTGGCAGAATTTATTAATAATAACTAAACTGAAGAATAAATATCCAGAATAATAAGTGATATAGATTGTGATTCTAAAACCTGTTTCTAGAACACTAACAACAACAAAAAAAGCTATCATATAAATACTGTGAAGGAACTAGGGGAAGTTTTGATAACATTAAGACCATGGAAGGACGAATGTTTTCCTCTCTTCCTGCTGCATTAAATGTAATGAAGTCCATTGTTCAGTTTGGTAAAGTCTCCAGCCACTTCTCTACATAAGCAGAAAAAGATAATCATATTGGAACAGATCTTTAATCTTTAGAGACCTTTGAGAAGCTCTTAGTTTACACAAATTTAAATAAAATAAACACTTTGTGCAAATAAGAAAAATTCTCAATACAGCATGACTGCACTATGCCTTGTTATTAATATTCAGGAATCTGAAGAGGATGGACCTATGTACACAGGGTATAAGAAAACTAGAAATCTTGGTAGCAAGATTAAGCAAGGAAGCAAATCACTCAGTCCCCCTCTCCCTAGGCTTCAGAGTTCTGCAAATCAGTCAGATGTATCTCAGTATCTTTGATCAAGGGATCATTTACTGCTATTTACCATCATAAATGACGTTAATTGACTGACCATGAGAAAAGAGAGTCAGAATTTTGTGACCTTAACAAAAGGACACAGAGGTCCTCTTACAGATGATTTGATTTGGGAAAGATGATGTATAGACTTTGAAGCTTGTGGTTGGGGAATGTTAGTGGTCCAAGGAGGCTCCTCTGTTACCTATTGTTGGTTCCACTGTTCTGACTGAAACTTGACAGACAAATACATTGAGAGTGGTTCCAGAGGATTAGACTCTTAAGGATAAGTTCTATGAATTTGTTCTAAGATTTATGGAATGAGATCTCTGATCTGATTAGATATAAAAGCATTAATCACTCTGCTTCCAATGGTAAAGGAGGCATGATAGCTTATGACATGCAAAGGAAAACAGTTACTCAAATTATCATGCTAAGATGCTTGTAATCAAGTGTCAAAAGGCAAGGCTCTGTGTGATTATGTATTCACTCCCATAGAATATTTTAGTGAACATAAACAGAATAGGGCAGATGGTTAGTTGCTTGCTTCTCTGTGGTTGCTTGCTCCAACTGTGCTGGAGGGTTTGAGAAAAGAAAATTATGCACTCAGGCCTTTAAATTCCTAGTTCAAGGCCTTAAGTAAGGGATGTGAAAGCCTCTATGACTTTGCTGAAGAAAGTCCTATTTCTGTAGCTATAGGGCCAAGACTTCTGAAAACCAAAACAAGCAAATTGAACTCCTAAACTTGTGGGGTCTCTTTTATTAAAGTTAGGTCATTAATTGGGAAGGAATAAGATTCTGACAATTGTAATGGGGTTAGAGGACAGATTCCAATATGGGAAACTTGGAATTAGGCTGAGAGAACCGCTCGGTTGTGAACATGTGCTACATTTTCTGAGAAAGAAACTTCACTCAAAAGAGCCCAAAAGGTGGAGCTCAAAGCCATGGAGAATTATTCCAAAGCCTTAAGACAATTCAAACTTCCAGCATTATTCAATATGGACTTTAGAAATTCTATGGACCAGTGATCAACTTTAGCCTCCCATTTCCCACATTTTGAACAGGAATGTCTATAGTGGCTACCCTATATCTGCCCCACCATTGTATGTTAGGTGTATGGGGAGCAGATAACTCATCTGTTTAGTTTCACAGATCAAAAGGAAGTGTGTTCAAAAAGCTGTAAAGAAATTACACTTGAGGAGCCTCATCTATGCCTGGACCTGATTTAAAGGACAAGACTATGGATTTTGAACTGATGCTATGAGAAGAGACTTCGGGCACTCTTGGGAGGAAGAGAGTGTATTTCATATGTGGGAGGGCTGTGAACTATTGGGGCCCAAAGGGCAGATTATGGAAGCCAGCATCCAAGATAGCACAAATCATCTTACCTCCTGGAATTCAGTCTTTGCATGACCCCTTCCCCTTGCGTGTGGACTAGATTTAGACTCACATCTAATACGTAAGGTTAAGTGACAATTTACTCCTGAGATTAGGTTATAAATATGTGAGGTGCATTCTTACTTCCTCCAAGATCATTTATTCTGGGTGAAGCCAGTAGCCATGTGAGATTCCTATAGAAAGGTCCACATACAGAGGCCAACATCCAGGGATGAATTGATGCCCTCAGTCCAAAAGCCTACAAGGAACTGAGGTCTGCCAAAAATCTCTGAGTGACTTTGGAAACAAATTCTACTCTAGTCAAGCCTTCAGATGAGAATGCAGGCCCAGCTCAGAGTGTGACTGAAATAATGAGAAATCTTGAGCCAGAGTTACCCACTTAGGCTGCTCCTGAACTCATGATCCACAAGAATTATAATATTTGCAGTTTTAAACTGCTAAATTTTGGAGTAATTTGTGGCACAATATATAACTAATATAGTACTGCTAAAATGAATAAACAGAATTGTAAGAGATATAGACTGTGGTTCTGATAGCAGTATCTTAGGTTTTCTACAAAGCAAGTGAAAAGTAAACCTACCAGCCTTTTCAAGGGAAGGATATCTTTTCTGGTCTGGTTTGCATTATATATGTTGTTCACTTTTGATGATTCTCTTTAGTGGATCTAATATTCTTTTATTTCTTCATATCATCTCTATTAGAATTCCACTTATTTGTTACAGTGCCCTTACTATTAAGTTCTTAGCCTTTGTATGCTCAATGCTGCAAGTACCACTTAAGAACTGAACCTTTATCGGTTGACATTCAATGCAAAGTCTATTTCTAATGTGTTTTACAAAATGCCAGCTTTCTGCTTTACTTGTTAACCTTGGGAATGACTGTTATCTGTTTGGCCCTGCAGTTCCTTCTGTAACTAATCAGTCTGTCTTTTTTTTTTTTTTATCTTGAACTCATACTAAAAGTCAGCCACATCATCTCTGCATGCTGGGTGGGGCAAATGTGAGTTTTTATTCTTAATTTTTACCAGCAGTAGGAAAAGGGATGGAAAATATGCCTGCAATCTTATATAGTTACACAGTAGCTCTTTTACTGAAAATTTATTTGAGGGGAATAGTCTCAATTTATGCCTGTTGTCCTAGCATAATTTTTAGCATATCATTTTACTCTAGCAAGTGTCTAGATATAAATGATAATTCTTGACAACTGCATTTATAATCCAAAGTGTTCAATCTAAAGAGGTAGTGTTAAATTGTGATAAGGAGTGCCATTTTTTGTCACCAGAAAACTGTAATGAAATTCTAATGCTATCTTTTTTCAGCTTTTTTGCTCTGAGGCAAATTATTTACCTGCTCCTCGTTTCCAAAATAGAAAAAAAAAAAGTAATATGAACTCATAGATTTGTTATGAGTATTTAATAAATTAATACAAGTAAAATCCTAAGAAAAGTAACTGTCATACAGTAATCAGTAAATATGAATATTGCTATGGTTAATTTTCTGTGTTAACTTGACTGGGTCATGAAGTACTCAGATATTTGGCCAAACATTATTCTGGATGTTTCTAAAAGGGGGTATCTGAATTAGATTAACATTGAAATTGGTAGACTGAGTAAGGCAGATTACCCTGCCTAATGTGGGTGGGCCTCATCCAATCAGTTGAAGGCCTGAATAGGATAAAAAGGCTGACCCTCCCCTGAGTAACAGAGAATTATTTCTGAATGACTACCTTCAAACTGGAACACTACCTTCCAAACTGGAATGACTACCTTCAAACCTTCAAACTGGAACATTGGCTTTTTCCTGCCTTTGGACCTGAACTGAAAGATCAGTGCTTCCTGAGCCTTGAGGCTGCAGGTCTTCAGACAGGAACTACACAATTGGCTCTCCTAGGACTCCAGCGTGCTGACTCACCCTGTAGATCTTGGGAGTTGCTAGCCTCTATAACTGCATGAGCAATTCCTTTAAATAAATAACCAAACATCTTACTGATTACATTTCTCTGGAAAACCCTTACTAGTACACATATTACATAGTCTATGAGAAAATTGCTTAATAACCAGTTGTGTATGCTAGAGAAGGAAAAGGATATATTCTTCAACTTTTCCACCTGTAGCTTTTTAAAAGGGGAGAATTTAATACTGATCCTGAGCAAATCCATTTACAAAATGGTCTGTAGAGAATATGATTAAATTAGCTTACAATTAAAAAAAATGTAGTACACTATAATTCAGGAATTGGGTTCTTAGAATTTTGATATCATGGTGAACATGATGACAATGATGACTATGGTTATGGAAATCAAAACAACTATTACAGTCATCATTTACCTTAATACAAAGTGACTAAGACTTGAACCCAGTAGTGAGGCAGACAATATTTTAAAATGTCAAAGAAAAAATGGTGTTTCTTATCATTAAAATAAAAATTATTCAAATTAAAATAATAATGAAGCACAATTAACCTATTAGAATAGCAAAATATTTTCTTTACTTTTCAAGTAACAATAATTGATTTTGAACAGTATCCTGTGAAATGGGTAGTTTCTTAAGAAAATAATCAGACAGTCACACTCAAAAAACCAAATAAACAAAAATGCCATTTCATTGAACTTTAATATTCTTTGTTGTTTTGCTTGAATATAAATTAATAGAAGAACAAATTCCAATCATTCCAACCTACTATATTGTTCTTAGTGAAGGTCTCCATTAAAATCATCCACAAAGGATAACCATTATTAACAGTTCATGTTTTTTCCTCTAAATGTTTTTCTAGATCTCTTTCTCTCTCTTCATTAGTTTATATCATTGGATCTTGCTATAGAAACTATAAACTGACTTTTTCATTAAAAAATAATAATAATATCGTGGGAGCTGAGGCTCGGGCTTCAGTCGGAGCACAGGGAGAGGACTGGCGGCCTGAACGCAGCCTGAAGGGGTTAGGGCAGCACAGCTAGCCGGGAGGGAGTCCAGGAAAAAGTCTGGACCTGCCGAAGAGGCAAGAGACTTTTTCTTCCCTCTTTGTTTCCTGGTGTGCGAGGAGGGGGGATTAAGAGCGCTGCTTAAAGGAGCTCCAGAGACGGGCGCGGGCGCGGCTAAAGCGCGGACCCCAGAGACAGGCACGAGATGCTAACGCTGCTGCTGCTGCCACCAAGAAGCCTGTGTGCGAGCACAGGTCACTCTCCCCACTTCCCTTCCGGGGAGCCTGTGCAGCCTGACACTGCCAGGGTCCCGGGATCCAGGGACAACTTCCCTGGGAGAACGCACGGCGCGCCTGTGCAACGTCACGCTGGCCTCTGCCGCCGCAGGCTCGCCCTGCACTCCGTACCCCTCCCTCTCCCCGGCCTGAGTGCGCCAGAGCGCCCGAGGGAGCTGCTCCTTTAACCCCCTCCTGTCTGAGCAAAAAACAGACGCCCTCCGGCGACCTACATGCAGAGGCGGGGCCAAATCCAAAGCTGAACCCCGGGAGCTGTGCGGACAAAGAAGAGAAAGGGAAATCTCTCCCAGCAGCCACAGGAGCAGCGGATTAAATCTCCACAATCAACTTGATGTACCCTGTATCTGTGGAATACCTGAATAGACAACAAATCATCCCAAATTGAGGAGGTGGACTTTGAGAGCACATTTATTATTTTTTCACCTTTTCCTCTTTTTGTGAGTGTGTATGTGTATGCTTCTGTGTGAGATTTTGTCTGTATAGCTTTGCTTTCACCATTTGTCCTAGGGTTCTATCTGTCCATTTGTTTTGTTTGTTTGCTTTTTACTTAAAAAAATTTTTTTTCTTAATAATTATTTTTTATTTTAATAACTTTATTTTTTTAACTTTTATTTTATTTTATTTTATCCTTTTTCTTTCCTTTCTTCCTTCCTTCCTCCCTCCCTCCCTCCCTCTCTCTCTTCTTTCTTTCTTTCTTTCCTTCCTTCCTTCCCCCCTCCCTCCCTCCCTTTTCTTTCTCTTTCTTTCTTTCTTTTTCTTTCTTTCTTTCTGTTCTTTCTTTCCTTCTTTCTTTTTCTTTCTTTCTTCCTTTCTTTTTTCTTCCTTTCTTTCTTTCGTTCTTTCTTTTCTTTCTTTCGTTCTTTCTTTTCTTTCTTTCTTTCTTCCTTTCTTTCTATTTTCTCCCTTTTATTCTGAGCCATGTGGATGAAAGGCTCTTGGTGCTGCTGCCAGGAGTCAGTGCTGTGCCTCTGAGGTGGGAGAGACAACTTCACGACAATGGTCCACAAGAGACCTCCCAGCTCCACATAATATCAAACTGCAAAAATCTCCCAGAGATCTCCATCTCAACACCAACACTCAGCTTCACTCAACGACCAGCAAGCTACAGTGCTGGACACCCTATGCCAAACAACTAGCAAGACAGGAACACAAACCCACCCATTAGCAGAGAGGCTGCCTAAAATCATAATAAGACCACAGACACCCCAAAACACACGACCAGACATGGACCTGCCCACCAGAAAGACAAGATCCAGCCTTATCCACCAGAACACAGGCACTACTCCCCTCCACCAGGAAGCCTACACAACCCATTGAACCAACTTTAGCCACTGGGGACAGACACCAAAAACAACAGGAACTACGAACCTGCAGCCTGCAAAAAGGAGACCCCAAACACAGTAAGATAAGCAAAATGAGAAGACAGAAAAACACACAGCAGATGAAGGAGCAAGATAAAAACCCACCAGACCTAACAAATGAAGAGGAAATAGGCAGTCTACCTGAAAAAGAATTCAGAATAATGATAGTAAAGATGATCCAAAATCTTGGAAATAGAATAGACAAAATGCAAGAAACATTTAACAGGGACCTAGAAGAACTAAAGATGAAACAAGCAATGATGAACAACACAATAAATGAAATTAAAAATACTCTAGAAGGGATCAATAGCAGAATTACAGAGGTAGAAGAACGGATAAGTGACCTGGAAGATAAAGTAGTGGAAATAACTACTGCACAGCAGAATAAAGAAAAAAGAATGAAAAGAACTGAGGACAGTCTCAGAGACCTCTGGGACAACATTAAATGCACCAACATTCGACTTATAGGGGTTCCAGAAGAAGAAGAGAAAAAGAAAGGGACTGAGAAAATATTTGAAGAGATTCTACTTGAAAACTTCCCTAATATGGGCAAGGAAATAGTCAATCAAGTCCAGGAAGCACAGAGAGTCCCATACAGGATAAATCCAAGGATAAATACGTCAAGACACATATTAATCAAACTGTCAAAAATTAAATACAAAGAAAGCATATTAAAAACAGCAAGGGAAAAACAACAAATAACACACAAGGGAATCCCCATAAGGTTAACAGCTGATCTCTCAGCAGAAACTCTACAAGCCAGAAGGGAGTGGCAGGACATACTGAAAGTGATGAAGGAGAAAAACCTGCAACCAAGATTACTCTACCCAGCAAGGATCTCATTCAGATTTGATGGAGAAATTAAAACCTTTACAGACAAGCAAAAGCTGAGAGAGTTCAGCACCACCAAACCAGCTTTTAACAAATGCTAAAAAAACTTCTCTAGACAAGAAACACAAGAGAAGGAAAAGACCTACAATAACAAACACAAAACAATTAAGAAAATGGGAATAGGAACATACATATCAATAATTACCTTAAATGTAAATGGAATAAATGCTCCCACCAAAAGACACAGACTGGCTGAATGGATACCAAAAAAAGACCCGCATATATGCTATCTACAAGAGACCCACTTCGGACCTAGAGACACACACAGACTGAAAGTGAGGGGATGGAAAAAGATATTTCATGCAAATGGAAACCAAAAGAAAGCTGGAGTAGCAATTCTCATATCAGACAAAATAGACTTTGAAATAAAGACTATTACAAGAGACATAGAAGGACACTACATAATGATCAAGGGATCAATCCAAGAAGAAGATATAACAATTGTAAATATTTATGCACCCAACATAGGAGCACCTCAATACATAAGGCTAATACTAACAGACATAAAAGGGGAAATCAACAGTAACACATTCATAGTAGGGGACGTTAACACCCCACTTTCACTAATGGACAGATCATCCAAAATGAAAATAAATAAGGAAACACAAGCTTTAAATGATACACTAAACAAGATGGACTTAATTGATATTTATAGGACATTCCATCCAAAAACAACAGAATACATATTTTTCTCAAGTGCTCATGGAACATTCTCCAGGATAGATCATATCTTGGGTCACAAATCAAGCCTTGGTAAATTTAAGAAAATTGAAATTGTATCAAGTATCTTTTCCAACCACAAAGCTATGAGACTAGATATGAATTACAGGTAAAGATTTGTAAAAAATACAAACACATGGAGGCTAAACAATACACTACTTAATAACGAAGTGATCACTGAAGAAATCAAAGAGGAAATAAAAATATAGCTAGAAACAAATGACAACAGAGACACGACGACCCAAAACCTATGGGATGCCGCAAAAGCAGTTCAAAGAGGGAAGTTTATAGCAATACAACCCTACCTTAAGAAATAGGAAACATCTTGAATAAACAACCTAACCTTGCACTTAAAGCAATTAGAGAAAGAAGAACAAAAAACCCCCAAAGTTAGCAGAAGGAAATAAATCATAAAGATCAAATCAGAAATAAATGAAAAAGAAATGAAGGAAACGATAATCAAGATCAATAAAACTAAAAGCTGGTTCTTTGAGAAGATAAACAAAATTGATAAACCATTAGCCACACTCATCAAGAAAAAAAGGGAGAAGACTCAAATCAATAGAATAAGAAATAAAAATGGAGAAGTAACAACTGACACTGCAGAAATACAAAAGATCATGAGATATTACTACAAGCGACTCTATGCCAATAAAATGGACAACCTGGAAGAAATGGACAAATTCTTAGAAATGCACAACCTGCCAAGACTGAATCAGGAAGAGATAGAAAATATGAACAGACCAATCACAAGCACTGAAATTGAGACTGTGATTTAAAATCTTCCAACAAACAAAAGCCCAGGACCAGATGGCTCCACAGGCGCATTCTTTCAAACATTTAGAGGATAGCTAATACCTATCCCTTTCAAACTCTTCCAAAATATAGCAGAGGGAGGAACACTCCCAAACTCATTCTACAAGGCCACCATCACCCTGATACCAAAACCGGACAAGGATGTCACAAAGAAAGTAAACTACAGGCCAATATCACTGATGAACATAGATGCAAAAATCCTCAACAACTAGCAAACAGAATCCAACAGCACATTAAAAGGATCATACACCATGATCAAGTGGGGTTTATTCCAGGAATGCAAATATTCTTCAGTATATGCAAATTAATCAACGTGATACACCATATTAAGCAACTGAAGGAGAAAATCCATATGATCATCTCAATAGATGCAGAGAAAGCTTTTGACAAAATTCAACACCCATTTATGATAAAAACCCTCTAGAAAGTAGGAATAGAGGGAACTTTCCTCAACATAATAAAGGCCATATATGAGAAACCCACAGCCAACATCGTTCTCAATGGTGAAAAATTGAAACCAATTCCACTAAGATCAGGAACAAGACAAGGTTGCCCACTCTCACCACTCTTATTCAACATAGTTTTGGAAGTTTTAGCCACAGCAATCAGAGAAGAAAAGGAAATAAAAGGAATCAAAATTGGAAAAGAAGAAGTAGAGCTGTCACTGTTTGCAGATGACATGATACTATACATAGAGAATCCTAAAGATGCTACCAGAAAACTGCTAGAGCTAATCAATGAATTTGGTAAAGTAGCAGGATACAAAATTAATGCACAGAAATCTCTGGCATTCCTATACACTAATGATGAAAAATCTGAAAGTGAAATCAAGAAAACACTCCCATTTACCATTGCAACAAAAAGAATAAAATATCTAGGAATAAACCTACCTAAGGAGACAAAAGACCTGTATGCAGAAAATTATAAGACACTGATGAAAGAAATTAAAGATGATACAAACAGATGGAGAATGCAATCCCTATCAAACTACCAGTGGCATTTTTCACAGAACTAGAACAATAAATTTCACAATTTGTATGGAAACACAAAAGACCCTGAATATGGGCTTCCCTGGTGGCGCAGTGGTTGAGAGTCTGCCTGCTGATGCAGGGGACATGGGTTAGTGCCCCGGTCTGGGAAGATCCCACATGCCGTGGAGTGGCTGGGCCGTGAGCCATGGCAGCTGAGCCTGCGCATCCGGAGCCTGTGCTCTGCAAATGGAGAGGCCACAACAGTGAGAGGCCTGCGTACCACAAAAAACATAAAACAAAAAACAAAAAAGACCCTGTATAGCCAAAGCAACCTTGAGAACGAAAAACGGAGCTGGAGGAATCAGGCTCCCTGACTTCAGATTATACTACAAAGCTACAGTAATTAAGACAATATGGTACTGGCACAAAAACAGAAATATAGATCAGTAGAACAGGATAGAAATCCCAGAGATAAACCCACGCACATATGGTCACTTTATCTTTGATAAAGGAGGAAGGAATGTAGAGTGGAGAAAGGACAGCCTCTTTAATAAGTGGTGCTGGGAAAACTGGACAAGTACATGTAAAAGTATGAGATTACATCACTGTCTAACACCATACACAAAAATAAGCTCAAAATGGATTAAAGAACTAAATGTTAGGCCAGAAACTATCAAACTCTGAGAGGAAAACATAGGCAGAACACTCTATGACATAAATCACAGCAAGATCCTTTTTGACCCACCTCCTAGAGAAATGGAAATAAAAACAAAAATAAACAAATGGGACCTAATGAAACTTCAAAGCTTTTGCACATCAAAGGAAACCATAAACAAGACCAAAAGACAATCCTCAGAGTGGGAGAAAATATTTGCAAATGAAGCAACTGACAAAGGATTAATCTCTGAAATTTATAAGCAGCTCATGCAGCTAAATAATAATAAAACAAACAACCCAATCCAAAAATGGGCAGAAGACCTAAATAGACATTTCTCCAAAGAAGATATACAGACTGCCAACAAACACATGAAAGAATGCTCAACATCATTAATCATTAGAGAAATGCAAATCAAAACTACAATGAGATATCATCTCACACCAGTCAGAATGGCCATCATCAAAAAATCTAGAAACAATAAATGCTGGAGAGGGTGTGGAGAAAAGGGAACACTCTTGCACTGCTGGTCGGAATGTGAATTGGTACAGCCACTATGGAGAACAGTATAGAGGTTCCTTAAAAAACTGCAAATAGAACTACCATATGACCCAGCAATCCCACTACTGGGCATATACCCTGAGAAAACCATAATTCAAAAAGAGTCATGTACCAAAATGTTCATTACAGCTCTTTTTACAACAGCCAGGAGATGGAAACAACCTAAGTGTCCATCATCAGATGAATGGATAAAGAAGATGTGGCACATATATACAATGGAATATTACTCAGCCATAAAAAGAAACGAAATTGAGCTATTTGTAATGAGGTGGATGGACCTAGAGTCTGTCGTACAAAGTGAAGTAAGTCAGAAAAAGAAAGAGAAATACCGTATGCTAACACATATGTATGGAATTTAAGAAAAAAACTATGTCATGAAGGACCTAGGGGTAAAAAGGAATAAAGACACAGACCTACTAGAGAATGGACTTGAGGATATGGGGAGGGGGAAGGGTGAGCTGTGACAGGGCAAGAGAGAGGCATGGACATATATACATTACCAAACGTAAAATAGCTAGCTAGTGGGAAGTAGCCGCATAGCACAGGGAGATCAGCTTGGTGCTTTGTGACCACCTAGGGGGAGGGATAGGGAGGGTGGGAGGGAGGGAGACGCAAGAGGGAAGAGATATGGGAACATATGTATATGTATAACTGATTCACTTTGTTATAAAGCAGAAACACACCATTGTAAAGCAATTATACTCCAATAAAGATGTAAAAAAAAAAGAGAAAATGGGTAGGTGCACATCCAACGATCTGTGATTCCATTTCTGGATATAAACCTGAGAAAAATCCCACTCGGGGTCACCACAATATTGATTGTGATAGCAACACAGTGGGGGGCTAGAATGGGGTTTGGTTACAAGTGACAGAAATCCTTCAATAGCAGTGATTTTTTTTTTTTTTTTTTTTTTTTTTGGCCACACGGGTAGCAGCACCTTAGTTCCCTGGCTAGGTTTTGATCCCAGGTCCCAGCAGTGAAAGTGCCAAGTCCTAACCACTGGACCACGGAATTACCACCCAATAGCAGTGATTTAAACAAGACAGGAAGTTCCCACCCCGAAAAAAAAAAAATCTATATATCTAAATCTATCTAAAATTCTATTATCATAGCCAATAGCATGGATTTTGTAATTATAAACACTGCATTCAAATTCTACCACATACTGGCTGTGTCACCTAGAAAAATTATGTAAATATCTCAAAAGCCCAATTTCCTAGTATATAAAATGCTGATAATGTTTTCTGACTCATAGGATTCTAATAAAAATTCAATGATCCAATACATGTAAAGCTCTTAGCACAATGTTAAATATTTTCAGCTGTTTTTTTAGTTGTTGGTATTGTTTATTATTATTATTTTATATTTTACAACAAAATAGTATTTTTACATGCATGAAACATTTTCTTCCATCCGTTTCTATTGCAATTTTTTTGTTCTTACAAAATTTATTTTTACAAATATATAATGGATAAAACATACCCATGCAAATATTGCTTGAGGATCAATTTTTATAAGTGAAATTATGGATCTAAATCTTTTCATCTTAAAAAGTTTTAGCCAATTTAAACTCCTTATAAAAACATATGAGAGGGCTTCCGGGTGGCGCAGTGGTTGAGAGTCTGCCTGCCAATGCAGGGGACACGGGTTCGTGCCCCGGTCCGGGAAGATCCCACATGCCGTGGAGCGGCTGGGCCGTGAGCCATGGCCGCTGAGCCTGCGCGTCCGGAGTCTGTGCTCCGTAGCAGGAGAGGGCCACAACAGTGAGAGGCCCACGTACCGAAAATAATATATATATATATGAGAATTACAATGCTTGTTTTTTTTACAGATACTCATAAACAATGGCTTTGTTTTATTAATTTTCCCAAGATTATTTTCTCCTTATTTTCCAGGTCTTCAAGCATTTCAGTTGAACTTCACTATTTCTTAATGTGTGTGTATTAGAGATTCGAATTTGACAGCATGTAACGGAGAACTCCCAGTACAGTTAAATAAACAAATGAGGAATTTATATGTTAATTTCTTTGCCATAACAATCAGGAAATAGATAGCTTTATGAAACAAGTTCTTCTTTCAGGTATAAAGAAAAAAGCATGTGTGGCACCTGAAGTGAATCTTTCTCCACATGCCAAACACTTCTGCTTACCTCTAATTGGCAAGAATTGTCATATGGTTAACTGACAGGAAGCCTGGGAAAAACATCTAGCTGGATCACTGCTTGATCTCAGATTTCCAGCCTACAGAACTGTGAGCAATAAATTCCTGCTATTTATAAATATCCAGTCTGTGGTATTTTGTTGTATACGCCTGAACAGACTAAGACAAAAATTGGTACCTAGAAGTAGGGTGTGTGCTGCTGTAACAAATAACTAAAAATGTAGCAGTAGTTTTGGAACTAGGCAATGGCCAAAGGCTGGAAGAGTTTTGAGATGCATGTTAGAAAAAGCCTATATTGCTGTGAACAGACCACTAAAGGCAATTCAGGTGAGGACTCAGAAGAGGACACCTGCAGAGAGAGCCTCAGTCTTCTTAGAGAATATCTAAGTGGCTGTGAACAGAATGTTGGTAGGAATGTGGACAGTAAAGGCCATTCTGATGAAGTCTCAGATGGAAATGAGGAACGTGTTATTGGAAACTACAGGAAAGGCAATCTTTATTATAAAGTGTCAAAGAACTTGCCTGAATTTTGTCATGACCTAGTGTTTTGTGGAAGGCAGAATTTGTGAGCGGTGAAAAAATTTGGATATTTGACTGAAGCTATTTCTAAGCAAAGTGTTGAAAGTAAAGATTGACTTCTATTGAATACATATAGTAAAATGTGAGAAGAGAAATGACTTAAAGAGGTAATTGTTAATCAAAAGGGAAGCAGAAATTTAAAATTTGGAAAATTCCTATCCTGTCATTTTGCAAAAAAAAAAAAACGAGAAAGCATGTTCTGAAGGGAACACTCTGGGTGTGGCCAAGCAAACCTCTGATAGGGGGATTAGGAACCATGGATTTAATCAGCCACCCCAACAGGAAAACAGCCAGTTTGAATGGAAGGGGAAGGAGACAGGAAGGAATTTGGAAGTTGTTGGATTTCCTAGATTTTACTAGAAGGGACCATGGAGTTATTCACCTGCAAACATGCAATATTCTTCAAGACAAGAGAAAAAGGATTCCAAAGGTGATTCAGAAATCATGAGAGCCGCCTCCTCAGTTTCAAAAGTAGGAGCCATTGCCTAGGTTTCAACAGACTAGAAGACCACGGCCAAATCTGTGGGGGTGGTAACACCCAAGCCATGGGGGCTGGACCCCTGCCCAGGGGTGGGTCTACCCCCACAAACCCTGACCAGTAGAACCACTGGCCTGTGTTTCCAGACCAGGAGAGATGCTACATGGGCTGTGCCCAGCAAAGCCATGGGAACTGGAATGTGTGTCCAGAAGGCAGAATCCCCATCCCAGTAGGTCTGAACGGCATGGCCTCTGCCCCAGAGGGAAGAGCATCAAATTAAAGAAGATTTACTCTCAAGCCTTGTCTTGTTGGGTTTGGGATTTGCTTGGGACCTATCACCCATTCCTTCTGTCCTATGTCTCACTTCTGAATTTGGAATATGCCTGCCCCACTATAGTATTTTCTTATGCCTGCCCCACTATAGTATTTTCAAAGCACATAACTCATAACTTGTTTGATTGCACAAATTCACAACTGGAGAGGAATTTGTCTCAGAATGAATCATAATTTGAATCCCACCTATATCTGATTTAGGTGATATTTAGATGAGACTTTGGACTTTAGATTTTTAAGTTGATGCTAGAACAAGTTAAGACTTTTGGGGCTGCTGGGGTGGAATGAATGTATTTGTATTTGAGAAGGAAATGAATTGAGGGGGTGGGGCAAAGGAAGAATGCCATGGCCTGAATGTCTGTGCCCCTCCAAAATTCATTTGTTGAAATCTTAACCCCAAAATGTTATGGTATTAGAAGGTAGGGTCATGAGAGTTGAGCCTTCATGAGAGGGATTAGTGCTTTTAGAATAGAGACCCCACAGAGGTCCCTCACCCCTTCTACCACATGAGGATACAATGAGAAGTCTGCAACCCTGAAGAGGGCCCTCATCCAACCATACTGCCACCTGATTTCAGACTTTCAGCCTTCAAAACTGAGAAATAAATTTCTTTTGTTTATAAGATATCCAGTCTGTGGTATTTTTATATAGCAGCCCTAACAGACTAAGAAACTGCCCCAAACAAAACTGAAGGTTTGTTACTAAGGAAAAAGGAGAATTGAAATTAGATATGTTAACAATCTCTGTCACATTAGCCTTTTATAATTCTTCTTTTTTTTAGTCTAAATTGCTTATTTTTTGGTCCATTTTTCTGTTCAGCTGCTCTATTTTTTCTGTTGAGATCATTATATAGTTTGATATAATGGTGTGCTGATAAATATATATATATATATATATATATATATATATAAATAATTCAGCTGCTCTATTTTTTCTGTTGAGATCATTATATAGTTTGATATAATGGTGTGCTGATAAATATATATATATATATATATATATATATATAAATAATAGCTGTATTTAAAAACTGACTCACAAGATTAATCTAACAATTGGCTATTACAATCTATGAGCCAGCCCCAGTACAGCAATCATTTGACATATGTGTCTGTATCTGTATCTGTGTGTGAGTGTGTATGTACTAGGACAATCTTATTAATTAACTTTCCTGCTTATATATTGACTATTTGTACTTACAGGTTTTTTAAAATTTGTCAGGCATCAATATATTAGTGTTAAGATCTCTTCACTACTATTGTAATGTTGTGTAATTCTAGTAATTTTACATGTTATTATTAAATGTGATTTTATTTTGCCTCATGAATGACCATTACATTTTAAAATGACTTTAGGGTTTTTTTAGAAGTTTTAGGTTCACAGCAAAATTAAGAAGAAAGAACAGAGAATAGAATAGAATCTTAAAAAGAGTGGATATATGTATAGGTATAACTGATTCATTTTGCTCTACAACAGAAACTAACAAAACATTGTAAATCAACTATACTCCAATAAAAACTAATTTAAAAAAAGATAAAATAATGGAAATCATCCTATCTGAAAAACACATAAAAATAAACTGGGGGAAAAGAAAACAAAGTCTCAGGAATATGTCAGACAATAATAAATGATTTAATACTGGTGTCATAGGTGTTTGAGAAGGAAAAGAGAAAGAGGAAGGGGCAGAAAATTTATGAAGAAATAATGGCTGAATATTTCCCAAATTTGGTCCCCCCCAAATTCCCCAGAGAAACCTACAATTTAAAGAATATGAGTGAACCCCAAACAGGACAGTACCAAAGAAATCTATGCCAAGACACATCCTAGTCAAAATTCTGAAATCTAAAGACAAAGGAAAAATTGTTTAACCAGAGAAAGAAACTGACACATTATCTATAAGACAAAAACAATCCTAATGACCATTGCCATCTCATCAGGAACCATGTTAGCTAGAAGGAAGTGACACAACATAATTCAAGTACTGAAAGAAAAGATCTGTCCACTTAGAATTTGATATACAGAAAATATATGATTCCAAAATAAAGGAGAAATCAAGACATTTTCAGATGAATGAAAACTAAGAGAATTTGGTTCTGGCAGGCCTACCCTAAAATAATAACTGAAAGGAGTTGTTTAAGCAAAAATAAAATGATAAAAGAAGGAAACTGGAACAACAGAAGGGAAAAAAGAAAATAGTATGAGCAAAAATATGGGAAAATACAATACGCTTTCTCTTCTTGAGTTGTGTTTGTTGGCTGAAGCAAAACTTATTAACATATCTAATGTTCTCAATACATGTAGAGGAAATATTTAAGACAACTAAACTACAAGTGAGGGAAAGATGTAATGAGCAGTAGGTTCTATACTTTGGTAAATGTTGACACAAGTAGACTTTGATAAGTTAAGTATATATGTTATACCTAGAGCAACCACTAAACATGCTACACTAAGAAATATACTGAAAAATACTATAGAGACATCAAAATGGAATTCTTTAAAAATGTTTGTGTAACCTATAGGAAGGCAAGAAAAGAAAACAGAGGAACAACACACATACACACCCAAAAAAACAGTGAGAAAAAAACATAAGAAAATAAAAATTAGAGTGGCAGACCTAGGCACTGACATATCAATAATTGCATTAAATATCAATGGTCTAAGTACACCAATTAGAAGACAGTTTGGCCAACTGGACAAAACAAATTGACCAATCATATGCTAGCTAAAATAAACTTACTTCAAATATAATGATTTCAAACAAAATGATTTCAAACAAAATGATTTCAACAAAAATACTTAGGCTGAAAATAAAAGGATGGAAAAAGTTACAGCATGTACCACATCAAGTGAAAGAAATCAGGAATGGCTATATTAGTTAAGTAGGCTTCAGAGCAAAGAGGATTATTAATGACAGAGGGTGACATATTGAAATGCTAAAAGGGCCAATCTATGAAGAAGATATGGAAATCCTAAATGTGTATGTACCAAACAACAGAGCTGTAAAATATGTAAAGCAAAACTGATAGATCTGAAAGGAGAAATAGGCAAATGCACAATTATAAATGGAGACTTCACTTCAATATCCTTTTTTCAACAATTGATAGAGCATATTTGTCTATTGACAGAACATCAACAAAGATTTAGAAAAACTCAACAACATTGTCAACCAACAGGATCTAATCAACGTTTATAGAACAGCCCACTCCAAAACAATAGAATAGACATTTTTTCCCAGCATGGAATATATACCAAGATAGACCATATTCTGTGCTATGAAACAAAACAAACAAATTTAAAATGATATGCTCTCTGACCACAGTGGAATCAAACAAGAAATGAATAACAGAAAGAAAACAGAAAAATCTCCAAATACATGAAAACTAAACAGTGAATTTCTTAATAATCCATAGGTTAAAGAATAACTCTCAAGGGAAGTAAAACAATGTCTTAAATTAAATGAAAAAGAAAATAAAATACACCAAAATTTATGAGAAGCAGCTAGAGCAGTGTTGGAGGGAAATTTGTAGCACTAAATGCTTGCATTAGAAAAAGGGAAAGTCTTGAGTCAGTTAATATAAACTCTCACCTTGAGAAACTAAAAAAAAAGAGCAGGAAGATTAACCCAAAGCAAGTAAAATAAAGGAAATAATAAAAGCAGATATCAACAAAATGTGAAACAGAGAACACAGGAAATAAATAAAAAATAGACCTGTGTCTTTGAAAAGATCAATGAAATTGATAAGCCTTTATAAAAACTGACAAAATAGAAATAAGACACACATTACTAAAATAAGGAATAAAACAAGGGATATCACCTCAGACTTTGCAGACAACAAAAGGACAATAAGGGAATACTATCAATAATAATACATATACAAACTTGACAAATTAGATGAATTAGGCCACTTCTTCAAAAAATATCAACTACCACAACACAACCAATATTAAACAGAAAATTTTAATAGCCCTATAACTATTAAGTATATTTAAATTATTCTTTTAAATCTCTCAATAAAGAAATCCCTAGCCCAGATGGTTTAACTGAATTCTACCAAATATTTAAAGAAGAATTAATATTAATTCACACAATTTCATCCAGAAAATAGAAAAGGAGGAAACACTTCCCAATTCAACCTATGTAGCCAGTATTAGACAGAAACTAAAACCAGACAAAGACAGTACAAAAAAGAAAACTAAACTAATATTCCTCATGAATATAGATGCAAAAATTCTTTACCTTTACCAAGTAGAATTCAGCAATATATAGAAAGAGAATTATATACTATGAACAGAGTATTCCAGGAATTCAAGGCTGGTTTAATAATCAAAAATCAATCAATGTAACCTACCATACTAACAAGCTAAAATAGAAAAGTCACATGATCGTATCAATTGATGAGGAAAAACCTTTTTACATGATTCAAAACCCATTCATAATAAAAACTTTCAGAAATTAAAACTACAAGAAAATTTCTTCAACTTAATAGTATCTACAAAAATCCTATAGTTTACATTACATTTAATGGTGAAAGTTTGAATGCTTTCCCAAGATCAGAAAAAATGTCAGGATGTCCACCTTCACCACTACTATTCAACATAATACCAAAATTTCTAGCCAGTGTAATAAGGCAATGAAACAAGATAAAAGGCATACAGGTTAAAAAGAAAGAAATAGAACTGCCCCTATTTGTACATGACATGATGGCCTATATAGAAAAACCCAAGGAATCTACCAGAACAATTTTACAATCCTAGATCTGATGAGAGAGTTCAGCAAGTTGGCAGAATGCAATATATACACACACACAAATTGTATTTGTATGCATTAACCGTGAACACATGGAAACTGAAATTAAAAATAAAATAACATTTACAATCAGTCACGAAAAATGAAATGCTGAGATGTTAATCTAATAAAACAAGTACAATGCTGAAAACACTGAGTGCTGAAACACCAGAACTCTGTTGAAAGAAATCAAAAAAGAAGTTCTAAATAGAGAAATATTTTGTGGTCGTGGATTGGAAGATTCTAAATAGTAAAGATGTCAATTTTCCCCAAATTGATATACATATGATATGAAAAGTCAAAGGAACAAATTAAGGAACTAGAATAGCCAAAATAATTCTGAAAAATTAGGAAGAAGTACTCAACCTGATTTCAATTCTTATTATTGTTACAGTAATCAAGACTGTAAGGTATTAGCAGAGGGAAAGATACATAGATCAATGGAATAGAATAGAGAACCCAGAAATAACTCCACAAAATTACAGTCAACTTATTCTGACAAGGCACAAAAGCAATTTAATGAAGCAAGGATAGGCTTTTCAAGAAATGCTGCTGAAACATTTGGCTATCCATCAACAAACAAACAAAAACCTAGGTCTCACAACCTGTACAAAAATCAATGCAAAATAAACCAAAGATTTAAATGTAAAACATAAAACTAAAAAACTTATACTAGATAACATAAGAGAATATCTCTGGGACCCAGGGATCAGTAAACAGTTTTTAGAAATGAAACCAAAGCACAATTCTTGAATTAAAAATTTGTTCTGTGAAATACTCTGTTAAAAAGATGAAAAGATAAGCTATACATTTAGAGAAAATATTTGCAAAACCATATATCTGACAAATGACTCATATGAGAATATATAAATAATTATTAAAATCAACTGTAAAAAAATCTAATTCAAAAAGGGGCAAAAGATATGGAGTGACATTTCACAGAAGATATGTGGATGGCAAAAAAGCACCTGAAAAGATGTGCAATTATCACTACTCATTAAGGTCAAAATGATATCACTACATGCCTACTAGAATAGCTAAAATAAAAAGTGGTAATTTTTACATTTTAAGAATAGCAACCTATATAAAAATATTTAAATGATTTAAATAATATTAAATATAAAAACAATATAACCAAATGATGACAAGGATGCAGAGAATCTGATCTCTCATACATTGGTGGAGAAAATGTAAAATGGTACAACAATCCTGGAAAACTAGTTCAGCAGTTTCTAAAACAAAACAAAACAAAACAAAAAGCCTAAACATATATTTACCATACAACCCAGCAACTGTTCTTTGGAGCATTTGTGCCAAAGAAATGAAAAGTTATGCCCTCACAAAAACCTGCCCATGATTGTTCATAGTGGCTTTTTAAAAAAATTGTGTCCAAAAATTGGAAACAACCAAAACACCTCTTGATGAATGAATGGTTAAACACACTGCAGTACCCTCATACCATATACTCAGCAATATTAAGGGATAAACTACTGATACACACAACTTCTTAGATGGATCTCAAGGATATTATGCTGAGTGAAAAAAATCCAATTTCAAAAGTCACATATATTATGATTTCATTTATATAACAGTCTTGAAATGCCAATATTAAAGAGTTGGAAAACAGGAATGTTTCCCAGGGGTTAGCAGGGAATACAGATTAGTGGTTTCCAGGTTTGGAGGGTAGAGGGCGGAAATGACTAAAAATGTATAGCATGACAGAGAACTTTGGAGTGATGGAACAGTCTGTATCTCTACTGCAGTGGTTGCTATATAAATCTACCCATGTGATAAAACGACAAGAACTACACACACCAACGTCATTGTACCAATGCTAAATTCCTGGTTTTGATATTATTGTACTCTAATTATGTGAGATATAACCACTGGGGGAAGTGGGTAAAGGATACAAGGGGTCTTTCTGTCCTATCTTTACAACTTCCTTTGAATCTATAATTATGTCAAAATAAAAGGACTTTAAAAAAAACTAGCAGCATAATGTACATATTTCTTTGCGTCTGGAAAAAAAACTTGTCTTAAAGATTATACCATGCTACCTATTTATTTATCATGGCTGTTTACTATATCAATTTTTAAAATTCTGGTATTGTTTGATATTTTGTTTTTTTCTGACTTTTTGGTATGATAAACATTGTTGAAATAAATATAAATAGTATGTGATATCAGCAAGTGCTTATCACAGCACATTCATAATAGTTGGTTACAGTGGTAATCTATTCTAAAAGACTGGGCATGTAGTTTGATGAATCAGTTCCATTAAAATACTGGCTCTATAAGTTTTATATGTTGTATTAATCTATATGACAAATTTCCAAGAATGAAATTACTGGATAAATCTATTTTTATTAAGCAAAGTTTAAATTAGTTTTAATACTTAGTAGAGATAGTATCTCCTCACTACTTTTTATTTTTACACAATTTCCTGGGAATCTTTGTCTATTTATTTTAACGTGAATTTAGAATAAGTTTTGCTAACTAAAAATTCACACTGATATATTATTGGAAATATGTTAAAATTATAGATTAAAATAGGGAGAGACAGTGCCTTTCTGATAGTGAGTCATCTCAAGATCACACTGTGACTGTAATTATTCAGTTCTTCCTAACTATCCCTTAATTTTTCATATAGATCTAAAACATTTCTTATTAAATTATTTTCATTTTTGAGGCTTTTGTACACCTGTATGTTTTTTCTACTACATTTTCTAGCTCTACTGAAATTTTTTAATGAGAAAATCATTGATTTGTGTTTTAATTTTAAAAGCTCCCTCTACAGAATATAGTTCACTGTATTTAACACTTGTTTTGCTTTCCTCCTGAACACACAGTTAACACCTCCCAGCCACAGTACACCTACACACACACAGACACATAAACACACACACACACACACACACACACACACACACACACACTACCTTGGAGTTAGGTATAACCATATGATTAAGTTCTGACAAACAAATGTGGAAGAAGGGATGTAACGCACTTACATGAAAAGTACTTGCATCATCTACATATTCTCTCTTTTGTAACCAGATGTGAAGGGTCTAACAGAAGACTCTAAATTCAAAGGGATAGCTTGGTCTTTAAATCATCATGCAGAAGGCCAAAGGGATGATCAACTGCTAAACACCAGCACTAAACTTGGAAGAGAAATAAAAAGCCATCAAGGTATTTCTTCAACGACATACTTAAGATCATTTAAAAATCAAATTGGAGTAACTATGGTTCAGGCATCCAAAAGGGAGCTGGGTGGCCATTGTGGATGTGGTTTTAGATGCATTCCTATATCACTGAGAACTTGAGTTTTCTCTGAACTGTATCAAACTCTAGGACACCACTAACCATTTTCAAAACACTACCTGCTAGCAGCTACCAGCTGCAAACTTGTACTTTGACATGAAACTATGTAATAATTTCAGACCCCAACTAATCCTTGCTTAACAAGCTCCCATACTTCTTACCAGCTCCAGTTCTAATTATTGACAAACAACTTATGTAACTGGACAGTTTTTTGCCTTTATAAACCTCCCCCATTTTGTAGTCAGGCAGCACATAAATCAAGTGCTTCTTGAATCTGTCTCTCGCAAACAGCAGGCCTAACAAACAGCAAATAAATGCTTCTTTATTTCAATCAGGTACCCATTTTTGAAATTTTTGGTTAACATCTTAAAGCATTATGCATGCAATTGTTTCAAGTTTCATCCTTCAACTGCTATGGATTTGGAAAATGTGTTTTCATAAATATCAAGGGATTTTTAAATTTACTATAGAAGTTTTTGGTTTTTGAAATCAGAAGAAATTATTAAGAGTTTAAATAAAATTATAGCTTCAGAGATGTTCAAAATTAGTTATTTTTTAAATCCACAAAAGAAAAAAATTATGCTGAAAAATATTAATTATCCACTGAAAGTTTTGTCTTTTAAAAATAATTTTGCCTGTTATTGAACTATAAGAAATAAAAATGCACTTTTAATTTACTGACATTACGATTAAAATTTTTAAATAGATGTTTCTGTACATTGCAGATTTCATTTAAACAATGTACATATTGTTTAGTCTCATAGAGGGGATAGATACAGATACAGAGGCATGGAGATGGGTAGATAGATGATGATGTAGATAGATAGATAGATAATATAAAAATATATGGATATAAAAAAATATATGGGTAGATAGAAATATATAAATATATATTATATATATATAAAATTTTAACCTCTCCAAGATGTTATAAAATTAAGCATTTGGAAATTTTGAAACCTGAAATCTGAGTTTATCCAGAAATAAATGTTCTAGTCCAGATAAAGTGGCTTATTGAAGGGCTCTTAATTTTTGTGGTATAAGGATGAAATAATAGAAATTTTAAGCACTTTGTTATCTAGTATTCTACTGGATATTAAAAGAATTAATGTAATAGTCCTTCATTTATAGAAATAAAATTTACTTCAATTCCAAGCTAAATCATAGTTTCATAAGTAGAAATATATTTTCTTCTCATAAATCACATTCCTACTATTCTCATTTTTATGGCATTTATTTTCACTTTATGATGTCTGAGATTATCTTCATTATATTTCTTTTTCAATGTCTTTTGGTGAACAGGCACCTAAGGGTACCTCATATTGCTTTTCTTTGTGTAATGGGTCAGCTTGAATTGGCCTGGAGGTTATTGCACAATGATGTTTAAGATACTCTGTAAAAATCATTAACTCATATCTCAATACTGTCAGGAATTCTTGAAACATTTATTTCTCATTCCCACTGGTTTTCTAGTTCCGGTCTCCTCTAATATTTTGTATTACTTTTAATTAATATCTCTATCTATCCCACTGAGAAAAAATTACACCCTTCTATATTACTTCTAAATGTTTTTCTGAATTGGTTTCTTAAATCTAGTTATTTACTATTCATTTTCTTT
>NW_006799724.1:2107454-2133176 GCF_000442215.2 Lipotes vexillifer
CCCTAATGGTAGAATGTTTTGTTCAACTTCCAAAAATATTACTCAGATGAATTTATCACTATCCCAGAATAGTTGCCTATAGATTATATCTTTGTTTGGTTAGCCTTTCTTTTGAATAGAATTTTCTTTCAGTTTTAAAAACTAAAATATTAGTTATTAAAATGTGTTACATTTCTTTGATTCCTACTATCTCCTTTCCTTGTTAACAATTAAGAGGCACTGGTGATTTTAAATGTCCCACTACAATATTTTTTCAACATTTACAAAACACTGGGAACAAGTCACATAGAAAGTGTAAAAGAATCTTTCATTTTTTTCTTTTTCTTCTATGCTAAATATACATATTTTTAGCTTTTCAAGGAATTTAAAAGTTTTTTCCAATTAAATTCAAGTTTTTTCAAATTTCCATAAGAAATATTTGCAATATTTTATTTATGTATTACTTTTAAGTCCTTGTTTGGAAGGAACATAGGGGTGTGTGTGTGTGTGTGTGTGTGTGTGTGTCTGTGTGTGTCTGTGTGTGTGTTTGTCTGTGTACACGTATGTGAAAGAGAGAGATTGATTCTGCATATGTGCCTTTGCCTGTGCTTTCATTTTTTCTTAATGTATTCTATTCTATTATGTTATAATCAAAATGGTGTCTGTACTGTTTAAGATTCATTAGAATTTCAGATGTTGTCTAACATAAGGTAACCTTTTTAAAATGTTATTCCTATGTAAGTTCAAAGAAACAATGAAAACAGAAGTTACAGATAACATTACTGAAATGTATTGCGATACAACTAGAGTAGTGCAGAGGAAAATTCTCAGTTCTAAATATTTACATTTATAAAAAGGAAAGATGAACATCAATTAATTAAACACTCAATTCAAGAAATTATAAGGAAAACAACAAAAATATTTGATGAAAGGAATTAAAATGAAAAATTCATATATTAATAAATTAGAATACAGAAAAAATAATCCTTAAAACCAAGTGTTGGTTGTTGACAAAAGCAAATCATAAAATAAACAAACCATTAGCTCACCTAATCAAGAGAAAAAGACAAAAAGCACAAACATGCAAAGTAAAAAGGAGCACACATTTTAAATCATATGGGAAAAAACAATCTTAAATTTATCCATTCTCAATTCAAGGTGAGATGAGATGACAATCTACTGAAAAGAAATTGATTATATTCTATAACCCTCCATAAATTCAAGTAACCATAGTCTATCCTAAAACTCAGTTGTGTCACATAACTCAAACATTTTCTGAATTATTTGTGTAATCAAGCAGGATCCTACGGGGCCTTCCCTAAGACAGACCCCCTCCCCCATATCCTCTGCTTTAGCTCTTCTCTGTAATACCTAGATAATAGTAGGTGAGGCATATATCCTGAGTTTTTCAGATGCTAAAACCACCACCAAATGGAAGAAATTAACTACTTGATGATCAAGAACACAGAGCCCCCAGACCTTCATAGCCTAAGGATTGATCACGGTCAACCAATCAGAATTGTGCACAAGCTGATCACATACCCTGGGGCACCCCTCCCTTACCTTCCCTTTAAAAATGCTTTGCTGAAACCCTTTGGGAAGCTTGGGGTTTTCTGGAGCACAAGTCACCTGTTCTCCTTGCTTGGCCCTGCAATAAACATACCTCTGCTCCAAACTCCATCGTTTGAGTTTGTTTGGCCTTACTGTGTCTCGGGTACCAGAACTTGCATTAGGTAACATTTATATTCAGGGTCCAAGGCAACATATAAAGTTGAGACCAGAGAGACAGTATTGGGAATTATAATAAAGTGTGAGTTACAGAATGCTGAAGTAAAAAGTATTAATTTTCCAGACTGCCTAAGAGTCATGGGATTCAACCAAGTGGTATCAAGGAAACAATGAAATTGATCAAAGGCAGCACCAGCCTCCTCACACTGAGTTTGCCTTTATTTAGATAAGCTTAGTCCTGGAAGCTCTGTGATATCCTGAATGTGTTATTTCCTTGATTAGAAAGAATACCTTAGTGTCATGAAAAAATAGAATATACCACTATATAACTAAGGACAAGTTTCAAAATGACTTTAATATGTTCTTCAGCAACCCCCTGGTTTCAAAAGTGAACAATCAGGTGTTGTCAGTGCTTCCATGAATGCTGTAACTGTAAATATTGTGGCATGACATGAAATACTCCAGAACCAATAACTCAAGGCACCTAGGAGTTAAATTGTCTAAACCAACCTAGTTGTCATTAAGCTGTCCATTTTTCTTCACCCTCTGCCAATGGAGAGACTTGAAATTCAATTTTGCTAAGTTCCTCCCATGAGGCTATAGCTGGGTCTACAAATACCTTCACCTAAAAATAATAACAACAGAATGATACAGAAACATTGAGAAATGACTGATAAATATCTAGGGCAGGATCTACAGTAGCAGACCATGGCAGCGTACTGGGAAGTCAGGAACCTGACCCCCTGTTCTATTTCTCTCTGGTGTCCAAGGAATGGGGTCATCAGAGTGGGTAGGCAGGGGAAATAGATACAGAATAGAAAGTCATTTTGAGACAGGAGACAGATGGGCCTGCAGGGCATACAGTTTGTTCCTTGTGGACCAACTCTCCGAGATGGGAATAACAGGACAACTGAGAGAGAAGGCTGGGCCCTGCCCAGATAGAAGATAAGAGACCACATATTTCTGCAAAGCCATAGGGCCAGGGCCTTGTCACTGACCACTGGTCTAGTGGCTAGGATTCGGTGCTCTCACCGCCGCAACCCAACCTCAATCACTGGCCAGGAACCGAAACCCTGCTTCAAGCTGCTGCAGGCCGAGGCCACTGGAGATCAATTTCAGATCCTGCTCTCCAGTCATCACGGAACAACCCTCAACACGCACGCGTGTGCACGCGCACACACACACACACGAGCTAAGGGTAAGGGGTTTCAGAACATTTTGGCCTGTTCCCCTATCAAGTATGGGCTGCAGCAAGGCATGAGTGCAAAGAGCTTCTTACTTGCCTCAGCAGAGTGTGAACCTAGAAGAAATACCCCATGTGTTGCATAAGAAATGTTTTCAGGTCAAAACTGAGATAAATATTCAAAAAATATGTTGCCAATCATGTGACCTCACAGATTCAAGAAATGGAACCAAAAATAGAAGCCAAATCAGATTATGTAAAACCTAGAAGAATACTATATGGAAACCTAGGTATTCGTATTAATTTTTATATGATCAAGATGCTATCTATGTGTGCCTGACTCTTCAATAAACTGCAACTAAAGCAGTGGTTTCTAATCTTGACTGCTTGTTGGACTAGTACTGGGTACCAAATCACCACCCAGCTTTCTGATTTAACTCATTTTAGTGTGGTGTGTGCATCAGATTTTTTAAGTTTCTCAGAGATTTCTAACATGCAGCAAATGCTGAAATAGGATATGCTTAGTGAGACAGGCACCCTTAGAATAAAGGCACCTATCCCATCCCCCAAGGTATGCAGCTTCTCAAGTGTCACTACACCTAACCAAGCAACAGGGCAATAAAAACGGCATTCTCATTTTGGTTTAACTTAGGCTCTAGGAAAGAGAATGGCAAAATTGTGTACCTTTGCCTATTTTTGTAAATAAAAAGTTTACTGGAACACAGCCATGCTTTCATTTACTCATTGCCTGTGATTGTTTTCATACTACTATGGCAGAGTTGAGTGGCTGCGCTAGAGACCATATGTCTGGCAGAGCTGAACAGAAGAGAGTTTACTGACCCTTAACTGAGGGACTGGCTGGACCACTCCTGCCCCTTGCTTCTCTTCCCTCTATGCTCCCCTCACTCTAGCCAGTGAGCTAGAAGAAAGACAAAGAGAGCAATGCAGCCAGAGAGAAGCTGCCACAACTTTAAAAGAAGTTCATAATTTTTAAATTTTATACTGGAATAGACATAAAACTTACTTAACTGATATTGTTTGAAACTAAAGAGAAAACAAAACTTTTGGTTTACTAGCTGTTATGAACTGAATGTCTCCCCAAAGTTCATGTGTTGATGACCTCACCCCCAGTGTGACTCTGGGGTGATGGAGCCTCTAAGGAAGTAATTAAGGTTAAGTTAAGTAATAAGAGTTCGGACCCTGATAGAATTAGTGTCTGTATGAGGGGAGACAGCAGAGAGTTTTCTCACCCTCTCCGTGTACATGCAAGGAGGAAAGGCCATGGTAGGACATTGTGAGAAGACGGCCATCTGTAATACAGGAAGAACCAAATCAACCGGAACCTTGATCTTGGACTTCTGGGCTCCAGAACTGTGAGAAAATTAATTTCTGTTTGTAAGCCTCCTATTCTATGGTATTTTGTTATGGTAGCCCAAGGAGACTAAGACACCATCAAAAAGTCAAGAGATAAGCTACATATTTGCTCAAGTTTCAACACAGAGAGAAAGGAAAAATTAGCCTCAACACACAGTTTTGAGAGGTCAATTTGGGGAGAATAAGGTAGTTTTCAATTGAATCCTACCTCTGATTTTTCTTTGGACATTTGCACAAAGCATTCATTATCAAATTGACAATTTTTGAAAGTAATTTTTAATACAAGATAGATGTTTCCTTTGATAATGAAAGGTTTCTTCTTCTCTTTTTATGTCTTCTATTTTAGTTTTTGTTGTTATTATAGTTTGTTTCCATACATTGGGGAAAATGCCTTAATTTACTTCTTTATATAAATTTATAATGTGTGTACAAAATGTGTTGTAAAAACGACTCTTTGTTTAACAATTTAATAAAACCTGATTCCTGTTACGAGGGACCTCCCCTTTTCTTCAATTCACCCCCATCCACACTCCATGAGTGGGATCTTATGGAATCTAATATCCTTCATCTATGACACTGAAGTTGTGTGTCCATGAAACTGTGGCAAGTACACTTGGTAGTTTAAAAGTAGGGTAAAATCTCAGACCATTCACAATTTTTGATAACTTTCATCCTCCAGTAAAGTAGCCTGGTTGTGATGAACAGAGTCTAGAAGCAGCCTCATGATTGCCACCTCCTGCTGTTCACATCCTTATGGGATTCCCTCCCCTTGGGTATGGGCTGTAACTGTGATTTGCTTCAAAATCCATAGAACATGGCAAAGGGGATGGTATGTATGTGATTATGCATATGAGATTACATGACATAAGAATGCAGTACTTATCTTTTGAGTTTCTTTCTCTCTGGTTGGCTTTAAGGTAGCAAGCAATCAGCCTTACGGAGAAGCCCCACATGGCAAGGAATGACAGTATGCCTCTAGGAGGAAAGAACTGAATTCCTCCAACAACTGTGTGAGCATAGGAGTGGATCTTTTCTCTGTCAGACCTCAGATGAGACTGCAGTCCCAGCCAATACTTTTATTTCAGCTGTGTGACACCCTAATCAAGGACTGAGCATAGCTGTGCCTGGACTCCTAAACCACAGAAACTGTAATAAACATATGTGGTTTTAAGCCACCAAGTTTACAGTAATATTGTTATGCAACAATAGATAACGGACATACTGTCTTTCTCACAGAGTAGCCTGGAGGAAGCATTCCAAGGGAATAAAAGTGGAAGCTGCAAGATCTCTTAAGGTCTAGCCTCCAAAATCAAGTAACATCATTCTAATCACATTCTGTTGGTCACAGAAAGTCAGAAGTCAGCTTAATATTCCAAGGAGTAGAGAAATAAACTCCAAGTCTTGATGGGAGGAGCAGATAATTACATTGCAGAGGACATGGGAGAAATTGTTTCAAACACCTTTCAAAGCACTCCAACACAGTCTGCTCTTTGGTCTCAATAACTAATATCCATACCAGATGCAAAATAAACTCATTCCCCTCTCTCAAGACCCTCAAAGTCTCATCGATCATGGCTTCAGGCTCAAAGTTTATGAGATGCAGATCAGGCTCCTTGAGCATTATCCTTTTAAAGATTTTACAAACTGGATTTCTTTTCTTTTTTTTCTTTTTTGTGGCTGAAAGAAGTCTAGAGGGAAATGTTCCCTGTCAGTGTAAAACTAGTCATATACAATGAAAAAAACAAATAAGAGCCCATCCCTAAAAATAAGGACATTGCTATTTTTCACATCATCTTACTCTTTCCTCTTTTTCTCAAAATGCTCAGCTCTGTTTTACTTTCTGTCTTAAACTTCTTCTCCCCATGTAACAACTACAACCACCAATGAGATCACCAGCTCACGCATTTTCTTGCCCTTTAGCCAGTAAGAGCTGATGAACCATGTTTCTTAAAAGGGTCAGCAATGAAGTTTGGCAGCAAGAAGATGTAACAGGAGTTGTTAGAGCAGGAAGGGAGCATAAATATATTCATCTCGGCCTAGAAATAGAAATTAACGAAGTATAGATTATTGAAGTTTTCTGGTTGATATTATTATCATTGCTTTCTTTTCTTTAAATGAAATAGCTATAATTTCAGGCCCTGGAATGTGTACATTTTTTAAATGATGGGCAGTTTCCCTTACTAAAATAGGATACCTTTCCATTTGCTAGTTTCTCTTCTCACCTACAGAGTCTTCTTGTGCAGATGAGAAAAAAGCTAAAGATTAACATTAAATAAATCTGCCCGATCATTCCTTTTACTCTAGAACAGTGGTTGGCAAACTTTTTCTTCAAGATCCAGGTAATAAATATTGTAGGTTTTGAAGATCACATGCTCTCTGTTGCAACTACTAAACTCTGCCATTGTAGCCTAAAAGCAGCTATAGCTAACGTGGAAACATATGGGTGTATTGTTGTACAAAAGGGGTCATTGGTTGGATCTGGCCGAAGGCAGTAGTTTGCTGACTGCTGCCTTAGAGCATCACTGTCACCTAGAAAAGCATGAGCTACACATCTAATACTACATTTTCTAGTGGCCTCATTTAAAAAAATAAAAAGAAACAGGTAAAATTAATTTTAATACTATATTTCATTTAACCCATATATCCAACATTTATCATTTCAAATTTAATCAAAACATAAAGTTGTTTTAAGTAATTTTCTTATAAAATTACTATATTCTGCATGCTTTTGTGTATCTAAATAATATCTTTTTTTAAAATACCTCTAGATATTTCACATTCTTTTCCTTTTCTGTACTAACTTCAGAATTTAGCGTGATCTAATACTTACAGGACATCTCAGTTTAGACTAGCCATATTTCACGTGCTTAATGGCCACATGTGTCTAGTGGCTACCTTACTGGACAGCACAGTCTGAGAGTATGCAGAAAATGAAAACAACTTGAAATACTACCCAAAACCTTTTCCAAGCGACTTTTATCCAGTTCAATTTCTCTTATATTAGGTCTGAATTTAAAGTTTTGGGAGATATTTTAGAGGAGCAAAATTTGCCACCCCAGAATGTATGTCTTTGGCAGGAGGATTAATTTAGGCTGATTATTATTAAGAAACAGAAGACTCGGGAAGCCTTTCTTTTTACCTCCCCCTAAGCTGCCTGAAGAATTTAGATAAAGGGACTGTTCCCAGAATACAGTTATTACCACAAAGATCTGCAAAGAATATGGGCTTGTTGTGGTGGGGGAAACTCCAGGCCTGGCCTAAAGATGAGAGTCCATCCTGTGTCCCAGTGTCTCTGCCTGGCCCAGCAAACATTTGTTTACCAAACCTTTGCTTTTCCATCTCCATGTGAATTGCCTTTCTATCCTCTGAACTCCCAAACCCCTACCTGCAATATCCTCTTTTGAATTTAGCTGAAGATGATATTTAAGGTGAGGTCTTTGAAAACTGAGTTACTCAGTTTCCCCGAGTCCCTCCCACCTACACAAGTTAATAAATTTTGTTCGATATTTTCCTGTTAATCTATCTCACATAAATTTAATTCTTAGACTAGCCAGAAGAACCTAGAAAAGTAGAGAAAAATTTCTTCCTCCCCAACAATATTTAACAAGAAAAATTTTACAGTGTTTTTCCATAGACATCATAAACTTAGAAGGGGCATACATAGAGAAAAATGTTGCAGTAGTCAAATGATTGTTCTAATTTAGTGGTTGAGTAGTTTTATTATTAGTTTTTAAAGTTTTGTGATCACACAAAATAGTCTGGCCTCTTGTTAATCATATAGAATTCTCCTAGAGATTCTATTTCAATGGAACTGGACTTGGGCCTCAAGATTTATATATAGTAAATTTCCCATATGGTTTTTAGAACCCTGACATGTTTATACAAAGTTATGTAGTAAAGAAAAAAAAATCATGTCCATATTGATTTATACAATAATCTGGAAACTAAGATTAAGTTTATTCTTTAAACATTTACACAAACAAAAACAAACAAGACAAAACAGTCCCTTGGTACAGAAGTGAATATGGAAATTTTTATCATTCATTCACTCAACAAACAATCCATATCCATTCTCTATTTTATCTGCTTTATCTTCTCATTTCTCCTGTCTCAGTTTTATTTTCCTTTTATTTTCCCCTTATCCCTTACAAGTTGAACATCCCCTTTCCTGTGACTGTTCTCTTACCATCCTCAGGATTTTACTATCAACTTCTCACTAATAGATTTACTCTTTCTTTTATCCTTACTTTTACTTCCACACCTGGTTCTCTTAGTGTTGCTATATACCTTAAAACATTCCTGCATTTATCTCCAACTACATCCATGACTTAAATCATCACTTCAGTAACCAGCTTTCACTTTATCCAGTTCAAAATTCTTCTTCAATAAAACTGACTGAAATAGAGCATGAGATTTCATCAATTTACCATAGACTGTTAAAAATGAAACAGACCTTAAAAATAGTTCCTTCCCTTAGAGGTCCCTGCTCCAGTGATAGAATTTTTCATTTATGTGTTACATTCCAGAATGTTTCCAGAGGATAGGTGACTTGCTATTTTCCACATCAGTCTTTAACAGTTATAGTAATAAGGTAAAAATAAACTAAAAGTGACAAATATGAAATACTGTGGACATTTTAATTATAGAACAGAAAGGGACCAGCAGAGAAAATAACATAAAAAAATAAAAAGAAGAGATAGGAATCAGAGAAAGGAATGAGGGACAAACATAAACAAAGACAGAGAAAAACAGACAAGGAAAGAATAAAGACAAAGAAAGAAACAGGACGGAAGGCACCCAGCAAGAGACAAGAGGAAAAAGCCTAACAGGAAATACATTAAAAAAATGATTAAGTATCTTTGAGTGACATCACTATAAGATATTTTCATTTTCTGTCCTTGTTTATTTTTCATGTTTTCTACCCATAAGCATCAATTACTTTTATAATTAAAGATACATTTTATGTCTCAATCAGAAAAATAATATATATTTTTAGTATAATTTAATATAAAGACCAAATAATTTTACCCATCCTCATGTAAAAGTATGGCATATATTCACATTCTTGGTCTGAAAAAAAAAACAGTTCTTAAATCATAGGTGAACCTAACGAGTTTTAGTATAAATCTGAGTTTTAATCTCAGAGCAGCTTTAACAAAGTAGTAATTAAGTTTTTGCAATTGATCTGAGCTCTCAAAATTCTAAATGCTCTTGTTCTCTAAAAGTGTTAGTTTTTTCATCATTTTTCTAATAAGCAAAGTTATAAGGGCATCTAAAATCCTGACAGTAAAGATCAAAATAAAACTTCAAATTTATTCCACTGGAAAACTCTCAAATATTATTGAAAGAACAATATATTAGAAATTCTTTTAAAAACGAACTAACAGTAGTTTAATATTGAATTGTGTGAGACATACACAAACTCCCAATATTATATTCAACTCACATATTATATATAATATGTTCCCACTGTACTTCCTGAATTCTGAGGCATTCTTCTTTCAGGGCTTATCTGTCCTCTTCTAAAAAGCTGAATTACCTAAGTCAACTGTTTAGTCATTTGATAAATATATGTTAGCTTCTGCTTTATGCCCAGATTTGTTCCAAACCCTTAGTATAAAAAGGTAATTTAATAGGGCCCTGCCTCTAGGATCTTATAAATAATATTTACAATTTAGTTATAAAGCCTCTAGCAAATGTAGGAATGATTCTTCAACACCCTATGTATGCATTCAGATGAAATTTCATAAATAGTAGGTGTCCAAAATTATATAATAATACATTTTAGATTAATAGATTGGTAGTATATAGTCAATACATCTGGAATTTATGTAGAATTGATTTGTCCTGTTTCTCACAAACTGAAAAGCAAATTGGCATGGCCCAATTCCTTTACATATAACTTGGTAATGCATCTTGGGCAGATCACTGCTTTCTAAAAAGGGGTAAATAATATTATTGGAAAAATAATTTACCAACAAGCACTATGTAGAACCAATACAGGATTAGTATACCCTTTGAGGATTCTGTTTGGATTTGTTTTTTTAGAGTTTTATTTATTCTGTATCTGGCCTTATTTTATAAATCCTTTCTACTTAAATCTTCAAATCATATTATTTTCTGTCTTTGCTTTTAACTTAACAGTATTTGAAAACACTGCAACTTAAAATAAAAGATTTAAAATGTAAAAAAAGGAATAAATGAAAAGTGATTTTTGAGGCATATTAACCTAAAGCTCTGAAACAAAAATAAACTCAGTCTTCAAGTGACAGTAACTTTAGCAAACAGTAATTTGTATAGAAGTACACTTCACCTCTTTCTAAAAGCCCCTTAGTATCAAAAGAAAACATGCAAAAAGTAAGAGGGCTTCAGACAGCAGTTTTCAGAAGGAGAAAATTAATAGGAGGAAGCAGTTCCTTTTATCTTTCAATTCTTTTTATGTCAAATACTATAATCTAACCTAACTATATGTTAACCTAACTATAATCTAGATTCTGAGCAATCAAGACACAAAGATGTTGGTTTTTACCTTTTATTTATATAATCTGGTGTTGAGCAGATACAGCTATTAAATGATGAGAAGAATCATCTATGAAAATGAACACCATATAATAACAATAAGTAATGAAATAAATGCACAAAAGAAGTCATACTGATTAACAGCATTCTACTATAATCCTCTAAATATGTAGTATTGGATTATTACAAGTTGCCTTGGAAACTATTTTAGGAGATTTTGTTTTCAGAGCTAAAATGATTTTCCTAATGAGAACAAAGATCTAGTAAAAGTATGTAGTCAATTTCTCTGCCACCTCCCTGCAAAAAGAAATGAAAAATGAAAATCCCTTGTGTTTGATGTTAGCTGCTTAACGCAACCACAATTTTCATATTTTAAGCAAAATGTTCAGTTTGCAACAGCAGAGGAGGGTAATCCAGTGTGGCTATTATCAAGAGTTGTGTTTTCATGTTTTGTGGTGAGGGATAAGGCTTTGGAGCCACATGGCTTGGGCTTGAATCCCAGCTCTGCCATTTATAGCTGGCTGTTCATGGATAAGCTTTTAAAACTCTCTGTTTTAATTTCTTCATCAGCAAAACTCAAAAAATGACTTGCACCTGCATCGTAGAACACATAGTATAACCTTATTAAATTTTAATCATCACTGACAAAGAATACTGATAAAAGGCTAACCAACAATACTGTGGAAACACAATCTTATATGGTACCTATTGTTATTTCCCAGTTTTCAGATAAGCAATATTTCATCTGAACTTAGCCAGTTTTCACATAAGAAAATGAGACAGTTAAGAAACACACCAGCGGGGCTTCCCTGGTGGCACAGTGGTTAGGAATCCGCCTGCCAATGCAGGGGACACGGGTTTGAGCCCTGGTTCAGGAAGATCCCACATGCTGCAGAGCAGCTAGGCCCGTGCGCCACAACTACTGAGCCTGCGCTGTAGAGCCGGTGCTCCGCAACGAGACAGGCCACCGCGATGAGAGGCCCGCGCACGGCAATGAAGAGTAGCTCCCGCTCACCGCAACTAAAAAAGAAAGCCCACGCGCAGCCACGAAGACCCAATGCAGCCAAAAATAAATTAATAAATTACTTAATTAAAAAAAAAAAAAAAGGCTGGCAATTGCTCAAAAGCATTTGTGAAAGACATTAACATAAAAACACAACCTCAACTTAAAAAAAAAAAAAAAAAAAGAAACACACCAGCTACATGGTTAGAATCTGGAGGACTAGGATTCCAGCTTCACCCTCTGATTGTAAGTGTACCACCCTAATTGTGCAGCTTGGTTCATATCCTCATCAGCATCTTCCTCTATCTTAGTCTCCTCTGCTACCCTATCCGACCCCAGCCATCTTCGTCATCATCATCATCACCACTACCACCACAGTCAGGACTTACTGGTTATTGATTTCCAACTATGTGCCAGTCACAGTGGGTTTTTTGGGGGGTCTTTTTGTTCTCTTCATTTTTTTTTTTGTATTTTACAATCATTACCTAATTATTTCTCATAATAACTCTGGAAATTTGGTGCAATGTATCCCCATTATACAGAGAAAGACACTGAAGCTTTAGAGTGGTTAGGTAAATTTTCCAAAGTCTTTGAGTTAAGTGATGAAATGGAGTTGAATCATTTGTTTTTTATGCCGAAGCCCAGACTTTTTTTTAACAACTTCATTTAGATATAATTCACATACTACATAATTCACACATTAAATTGTACAATTCCATGGCTTAGGTATATTACATTATTCTTTTTAATTGTGGAATATATATATATATATATAAAATAAAATTTACCATTTTATCCATTTTTAAGTATATAATTCAATGACATTAATTACATTCACCATGTTATACAACTATTACCAGTCTCTATTTTTAAAATTTTTTTATCACCCCAAATAGAAATTCTGTAACTATTAAACAAAAACTCTACACCTGACCTCCCCAAGCCACTAGTAACCTCTAAAGTACTTTCTGTCTCTGAATTTGCCTATTTCAGATATCTCATATAAATAAAATCATGCAATATTTGTTCTTGTGTGTCTGGCTTGTTTCATTTAGCATAATGTTTTCAAGGCTCAACCATGTTATAGCATGTATAAGAACTTCATTCCTTTTCATGGATGAAAATTATAAAACGTATACTACATTTTATCCATTCATATGTTGATGAACACTTGGGTTGTTTCCACCTTTTGGCAACTGTGAATAATGCTGCAATGAACACAATTTATATTTTAAAAATTTTGTTGTTTGTGATTGGTGTCATATCTAAGAATCCATTGCCAAATCCATGGTCATGAAGATTTACTTCTATGTTTTCTTCTAACAATTTTGTGGTTTTTAACTCTATATTTAGGTTGTTGATCATTTTGAGTTAATTTTTTCATATGGTATGATTTAGGGATCCAACATCATTCTTTTGAATGTGGAAATCTACTTGTCTCACCACCATCTTTTGAAGAGAACATCCTTTCTCCATTGAATGAACTTGGCACCCTTGTCAAAAATTAATTGGCTATGGAGGTATAGATTTACTACTGAACTCTCAATTCTATTCCATTGATTTATATGTCTTATCTTCATGCCAGTATTACAGTATTTTAATCGCCATAGCTTTGTAGTAAGTTTTAAAATCGGGAAGTATGTGTCCTCCAAATTTGGTCATCTTTTTCAAGATTATTTTAGCTATTTGGAGCCTCAGGCAGTTTTATTTGAATTTGAGGATCAATTTTTTTCATTTCTGCAAAAAAGGCCATTGAAATTAAAAGGATTTTGTTGAATCTGTAGATCATTTTGAGTAGAATTGACATCTTGATAATATTAAGTCTTTCTATCCTCGAACATAAGAGGTCTTTTCATTATTCCAGTCTTCTTTAATTTCTTTCAGCAATGTTTTGGAATTTTTAGCATACATTCTTTTACCTCCACAATTAAATTTATCCTCAGTATGTTATTCTTTAAAACGCTATTGTAAATGGAATTTTTTCTCGATTTCTTTTACTGATTGTTCATTACTGGTGTATAGAGACACAACTGATTGTTGTGCATTGATCTCCTACCCTACAACTTTGCTTAATCCATGCATTAGCTCTAATAGCTTTCTTGTGAATTCTTCAGGATATTCAATTTTGGGGTCATGTTATCTGTGAAATGAGTTTACTTCTTCCTCTCTAATTTGAATGCCTTTTATTTCTTTTTCCATGTCTAAATTTCTTTATCTAGAACTCCAGTACAATGTCAAATAGTAGGGTGAAAGCAGGCCTCCTTCTCTTGTTCCTGATCTTGAGGGGAAAGCATCTGTCTTTCACCACTGAGCATGATGTTAGCTATGGGTTTTTCACAAATGCCTTTTATCTTGTTGAGGAATTTTCCCTTTATTCCTAGTTCTCTGAGAGCTGTTGCTGTTGTTGTTTTTAATCAAAGTGTATTGGATTTGTCAAATGCCATTTCTGAGTCAATTGAGATCATTCAAGTAATGTGATTATTAGATTAATTTATTTGCTTATGTTGAACTATCCTTGCATTCCTGGCATAAAACCACTAGAGTTATGGTGTAATCCTTTTAATGTGCTATTGGGACTTCCCTGGCAGTCCAGTGGTTAAGACTTCGCCTTCCAATGCAGGAGGTGCGGGTTTGATCCCTGGTCAGGGAGCTAAGATCCCAAATGCCTTGTGGCCAAAAAAACAAAAACAAAACAGAAGCAATATTGTAACAAATTCAATAAAGACTTAAAAAATGGTCCACATCAAAAAAAAAATCTTTAAAAAAATGTTCTATTAAATTTGATTTGCTAATATTTGATTGAAGATTTTTTTCATCTACACTTAGATATTGGTTTCTAATTTTATTTTCTTGTGATGTCTTATTTTATTGTGATTAAGAACACTCAACATGAGATCTATCCACTTAAAAAAAATTATTGTTGATTATAGGTACAGTGTTATACAACACATCTCTAGAACTTTTATCTTACTTAATTGAAACTATATGCCCGTGGATTAGTAACTCATCATTTCTTCCCCCCACAGCCCCTGGTAATCACCATTCCAGTCTTTGATTTTATAAATTTGACTATTTAAGGTACCTCATATAAGTGGAATCATACAGTACTTATCTATGTCTGGCTTATTTCACTTAGCATAGTATCCTCAAGATCCATCCATGTTCCTGCATATTGCAGAATTTCCTTCTCTCTTAAGTCTGGATAGTATCCCACTGTATGTACATACCACACTTTATTTATCCATTTATCAGCAAATGGACATTTAAGTTGTTTCCACACCTTGGCTATTGTGAATAGTGCTGCAATGAACATTGAGAGTACTAGTATCTCTTTAAGATCCTGATTTTGATTCTCATGGACATATATATATATACAGAGTTGGGATCGCTATATTACATGGTAGTTCTATTTTCAATTTTGGAACTATTAAAAAATGATCTATTTTTAATTTTAATTTTAATGTTGGAATGTGTTCCAGAATCCAGGCTCTCTGGATCTGGACCTAGACTACATCTTTTGTTTTTTATAAAGGCAGTTAATTGGAGGAAATAATAAATGTACCATAGTTTGGCCATATTTGGTGCCATGAGTACAGATGAAGAAGTACAAGTGTTCTTAATCCACATTCTGTCACTGGCCTTACTTACACTTGAATATTTCCAACCTATGAAAAGTATGCAGCTTGTAGCTCTGAGGTAAATAATTTTTATAAAGAAAAAACGTTTTAATTTCCTAAATTGATGGCATTTTATTTTGCTCTAAATGTTGTTTGAGTCATTCCCATTCAAAGCTTCATGAATCAGAAATGCATGTTACAGACACTAAATCAATTTCATTTCTAAGTATCTTCTCTTATATGAAAGGGAGGCATTATTATAGAAAAAATATAAAACTTTTTTTAAAAAGCATCTATATGAAAGCCAAATGAATATGAAAAAATAATTTAAGCCTTGGTTTCTGGAGCATTTAAAGAAGAATTCTTTACAGCACACACACAGAGGCATGCACACACACATACACACACACAATAAAATAATGTATATAAAATCATACTCCTTGTTAAAAATTTATCAGGCCTAAAAAATAGTAATCAGTTTGCAATGAAATGTAAATTATTTATATCACATATTCATAGATTTACTTTAAATTTTTAATTTTTTATTTTTGATGGCACAAAACTAGAAAATTGGACAATTTTTTTTTTTTTTTTTTTTTTTTGCGGTACGTGGGCCTCTCACTGTTGTGGCCTCTCCCGTTGTGGAGCACAGGCTCCAGACGTGCAGGCTCAGTGGCCATGGCTCACGGGCCCAGCCGCTCCACAGCACACGGGATCCTCCCGGGCCGGGGCACGAACCCATGTCCCCTGCAACAGCAGGCAGACTCTCAATCACCGCGCCACCAGGGAAGCCCTGGACAATTTTTTAAAAGTTGATCATCTTTGATAACATTTGCAGAAAGCAATGGTTATTTAGATATTGCTCATTTTGAGAAATGAACATTTAATTACTGAGATATACATTAATTCTCCAAGGAAAAAAATTTAAGTTACAAATTATTAATACATAAAAGTCCATTCATGAAAGAATAACAACTGGGGAGAGTTACTGGGATGATTTATTATCAATCTACTGATTCAACTAAATTTAATTTGAGTTAAAGTCCATTTCAAAATTTAGGTAAGAGTTTGTGTTACAACTTCTATTTACTTTTGATTTTTAATCTATTACTTTTTCCAGTCTGTGTAAATAAAAATTGGTCCTTAAATATTGCCTCTAATATATTGAAATCTGTAAATATTCGCTGGAGAAAATTATTATCTTTGAGAGTCAATCATTTTTAGAATAATACATGAGATATATTTTTACTAATATTAATAATGGAAAAACACGAATCTTGGATAGCTTTCCTTTGTATCTCAATACTTGCAACACTGCTATTTAATTGCTGCTGTTCAACTTTCAGTTTCACTTCCCTTACCATGATGATTGTAGAAGCACAGACTCACTTAATTACCTCCATCTGTAAGTGGAACAGATCACTCATGTTCACGTTTTATTGGTCAAAGCAAGTGATATGATTATGTCTAATCTCAAGGAAACAGAGTGATGTAATTCTCCCAAGTAGCCAGAAGTTTATCCTTCTGGTGACCAAACATTAGGTCACTCTTTTACCTACACTCATTATGCATTCTAATCCTGCTCAAAAGAAATACTCCCAAAGATTATTCCAATACTGCAATCATGTTCAGGGTCCAGAATCCTTTGGTGAAAGTTGACGATCTCTATCTCAGATGAATGTTGCAACTTTTGATTCATCATCTTATGAACTAAAAGACAAGTTATCTGACCCATGGACCCTCAGTAATCAATGGGAAAGAATGAGTGACACATATCAGGCAATAGCTGTGATGGATAATTTTATGTGGCAAGTTGACTAGACTAAATATTGAAAAATATTGAATAATATTTAGTCAAACATTATTCTGATTGTGTCTGTAGGAGTGTTTCTGGATGAGATTAACATATGAAGCAGTAGACTGGGTAAAGCAGGCTGCCCTCCATAATGTAGGTGGACCCCTTTTAATCAGTTGAAGGTCTGGATAGAGAAAAAGGCCAATTCTCCCACAAGTAAGGGGGAATTCCCTCCTGCCTGGCAGCCATGAGCTGGAACATAGGTTTTATTTCTGCCTTTGTGAAGCATTAGCTTTTCTTGGGTCTTAAGCTTCCTGTCCTTCAGACTGGGACTACACCATCTCCTTTCTTGAGTATACAGCTTGTCAACAGCAAATCATGGGATTGTTAGCCTCCATAATCATGTGAGCCAATTCCCATTTCTATTTAAGAAGGAGTTTTTAGAGAAGTCCAAAGACAACAGGAGAGACAAAAATAAAAACATTAGAAGAATTCAAATCCTCTGGCAACTGCAGGTACAGCAACCACTAAACATAGTACAACTCCTAGCAAGAATAACATACAACTTCACAATAAAGGCCTTTACCTCTGCTCTAATTATTTAATACATCATATCTGCTTTCAACCAAAAATTACAAGGCATGAATAAGGCAAGAGAAAACACTATCTGAAGACATAAAGTAAGCATTAAAATAACTATGATCAATATGTTAATGGAAAAAGTGGAAAACACAAAAGATCAGGTACATTACCCAATGTAGGCAGAGATATAAATTTTTTTAATGAATCCAAAAATGGTAAAAATGTAGGGCTTCCCTAGTGGTGCAGTGGTTAAGAATCCGCCTGCCAATGTAGGGGACACTGGTTCGAGCCCTGGTTCAGGAAGATCCCACATACCACAGAGCAACTAAGCCCATGAACCACAACTACTGAGCCTGCGCTCTAGACCCTGTGAGCCACAACTACTGAGCCCGCGTGCCTAGAGCCCATGCTCCGCAACAAGGGAAAGTACCTCAATGAGGAGCCCATGCACTGCAATGTAGAGTAGCCCCACTCACCGCAACTAGAGAAAGCCTGTGCACAGCAACGAAGACCCAATGCAGCCAAAAGTAAATAAGTAAACTAAATAAATAAAATTTTTTTAAATGGTAAAAATTTTAAATGTTGTAACAGAAATAAAGAATTCTTTTGATGAGTTCATTAGTAGACTGGATATGGCTAAGGAAAGAATCAATAGACTTGAAGATATGTCAATATAAACTTCCCAAATCAAAATGCAGTGAGAAAAAGAGTAAAGAAAAAACAGTTACAAAAGGTGCAACACAATGGAAATGTCAGAAGGAGAAGAAAGAGAAAAAAGAACAGAAGAAATATTTAAGTAATAATGACTGAGAATTTTCCAAAATTAATGACAGACACCAAACCCAAGGTCCTAGAAACTCAGAGAATACTGAGTTAAAAATTTTTTTAAATTTAAAAATACAGGTAAGCATATCACATTCAAACTGCAGAAAATCAAAACAGTGAAACCTTGGAAGAAGCCAGAGGAAAATAGCACCTTACTTATAGAAGAACAAGAATAAGAAATAGATCAGACCTCTCTTCAGAAACTATGCAAGCAAGAAGAAAGAGGAGTAAAATACTTAAAGCACTGAAATAAAAAATAAATCAGGTCTTCCTGGTGGCGCAGTGATTGAGAGTCCGCCTGCCGATGCAGGGGACATGGGTTTGTGCCCCAGTTCGGGAGGATCCCACATGCCACGGAGTGGCTGAGCCCATGAGCCATGGCCACTGAGTCTGTGCATCCCGAGCCTGTGCTCCACAATGGGAGAGGCCACAACAGTGAGAGGCCTGCGTACCGCAAAAAAAAAAAAAAAAATCAAACTAGAATTCTGACCAAATTAAATTCTCTTCAAAAGTGAAGGAGAAATGCTTTTTGAAGAAAGCAAAAATAGAGAGAATTTGTCACTAGTAGACCTGAATTGTAAGATATATTAAAACAAGTTTTCAGAGAGAAATCATTGTTACAATATCAAATCTTCCAACTTCTCTTCATATTGGATGCATTCCCAATCAAAATTCTAGCAAGTTACTTTGTGGACATCAACAGACTGATTTTAAAGTTTATATGGAAAGGCAAAAGATCCAGAATGGCCAATACAATATTTGAGAAAAAGAACAAAGTCAGAGGACAGATGCTACATGACTTCATGACTTATTATACAGCTACAACAATCAAGGCAGTGCAGTACTGGTGAAAGAAGAGATAGATCAATGTGACAGAACAGATAACCCAGAAAGCGACCTACACAAATATAGTCAACTAATCTTTGAAAAAGGGGCGGAGGCTATGGCAATAGAAAAAGAATAGTTCTTTTCAACAAATAGTGCTGGAACAACTGGATATTTATGTGCAAGATGACCTTACAACTCACAAAAATTGAGTCAAAGTGGGGTGTAGACCTCAAGGTAAAACACAGAACTATAAAGTTTATAGAAGATAACAGAGGAGAATATCCAGGTGACTATCTCTTTGGCAAAATGTTTTTAGGTAAAACAGCAAAAGCATGATCCTTAAAAAAAAGTATATATTGGATCTCATTAAAATTAAAACTACTCTCTGCAAAAGACTATTAAGAGGATGAAAAGATAAGCCACAGACTGAGAGGAAATATTAGCAAAATAAATAACTGATAAAGGATATGTATCCAAAATATACAAAGAACACTCAAAAATCAACAATAAAAAAATGTAACCCAATCAAAAAAGTGAGGAAAAGGTTAGAACAGACACTTCACCTGAAGATACAAGGATGGCCAAAAAAAAAGCATACAAAAAGATGCTCCACATCATATGTCATTAAGGAATTGTGAACTAAAACAAAAATGAGATATAACTATACACTTACTAGAATGGCTAAAATCCAAAACACTGACAATACCAAATGTTATCAAGGATATAGAGAACCAAGAACTCTCATGCATTGCTGGTAGAAATGTAAAAAGGTACAGCCACTTAAGGAAGACAGTTCTGCAGTTTCTTAAAAATAATAAATATAATCTTACCATATGATCCAATAATCATGCTCCTTGGTAGTTATGTAAATGAGCTGAAAACTTATCTCCACACAAAAACTTACACATGGATATTTACAGCAGCTTTATTCATAATTGCCAATACTTGGAAGTAACCAAGATCTTCAATAGATGAATGATAAACAAACTGTGATAATCCATTCAATGGAATAAAGAGAAACTATCAAGCTATGAAGAGACATGAGAGAACCTAAAATGCATATTACTAAGTGATAGAAGCCACTCTGTAAAGGTTACAAACCGTATGATTCCAACTATAGGACATTCTGGAAAAGGCAAAATTACGAACAGTAAACTGATTAGTAATTTCCAGACATTAGGGAAGATGGGAGAGAGAAAAATGGAATTATTTAAAATGTTGAATGAAAACTAGAAAAGGCAGAAAAAGAGGGAAAGGAAAAAGAAACAAAGAACAAATGCAGTGATTAGAAAACAGTTACAAATATGTTAGATATTAATGTAACTCTATCAATAATGTAAATAGTCTAAATATGCCAATGAAAAGACATTGTCAGAGTAGACTAGAAAAAAAAGACCCAATTGTAAGTTGTCTACAGAAACCTACTTTAAATATAAGGACTATGATAGATTAAAAGTAAAGAGATGGGGGAAAATATATAATGCTAATAATAATCAAAAGAAAGCTGAAGTAAGCAAAATAGATTTCAGAACAAGGAATATTATCAGGAATAAAGAGGCATTTCAGAATGACAAAGAAGTCAATTTTTCATAAAGACATAACAGCCCTTAATGTGTGTTTTTAAAAAGTGTCAAAACACTTGAAACAAAAACTGATAGAACTGCAAGGAGAAATAGACAATTCACCATTATATTTGGAGATCCACTATAGTCAGCAATCCTCTCTCAGTAATTGATAAATCAAGAAGGCAGAAAATCAGTAGGGATATAGATGACCTGAACAGAACTATCAATCAACTTGATCTCGTTGACATTTACAGAATACTCCACTAAACAACAGAAGAGTACACATCTTTCTCAAACGCACATGGAACAGTCACTAAAACAGACCAAATTATAGGCAATAAAATACCCCTTTACCAGTTTAAAAGGACAGAAATCATGTAAAATATATTCTCAGACCACAATGAAAATGAATTATAAATCAATATCAATAAAAGGTGGAAAATTCTCCAAATATTTGGACATTAAATGACACACTTCTAAGCAAAACATGGGTCAATGAAGAAGTCTCAGGAGAAAATTTTTTTTTAATCTATTTATTTTATTTATTTTATTTTCGGCTGTGTTGGGCCTTCATTGCTGTGCGCAGGCTTTCTCTAGTTGCGGTGAGTGGGTGCTACTCTTCATTGCAGTGCGCAGGCTTCTCATTGTGGTGGCTTCTCTTGTGGAGCACAGGCTCTAAGTGTGCAGGCTTCAGTAGTTGTGGCACGTGGGCTCAGTAGTTGTGGCTCCTGGGCTCTAGAATGCAGGCTGAGTAGTTGTGGTGCACGGGCTTTGTTGCTCCGTGGCCTGTGGGATCTTCCCAGACCAGGGCTTGAACCCGTGTCCCCTGAATTGGCAGGAGGATTCTTAACCACTGCGCCACCAGGGAAGCCCTCTCATGAAAAAAATTTTAAATTTTTTAAACTACATTTAAATCAAAATTTAAAACTAAATATTTTTAGTTTAAAAATTAAAACTAAAAAAAAATAATTTTAAAAAAAATTTCAGTTAAATTGATAAACCTCTAGCCAGGCTAACAAAGAAAAAATGAAAGAAGGCAAGATTATCAATATTAAAATGAAAGAGGTGCCATCACTGATGATCCCATGTACTTTAAAAGGATAATATAGGAATATTATTGCTGATCCTAGGACTGGGGAAAAAATAAACAAGATGAACATGCAACATCTTGTAGTGTCAGAAAGTAAAGAAGTGTTAAAAACAACAACAGGGCTTCCCTGGTGGCACAGTGGTTGAGAGTCCGCCTGCCGATGCAGGGGACACAGGTTCATGCCCTGGTCTGGAAAGATCCCACATGCCGCGGAGCGGCTGGGCCCGTGAGCCATGGCTGCTGAGCCTGCGCGTCCGGAGCCTGTGCTCTGCAACAGGAGAGGCCACAACAGTGAGAGGCCTGCGTACTGCAAAAAAAACCAAAAACCAAAAAACAACAACAACAATAACAGCAACACAGTGGTGGGGGATTTGTCAAAGGGACATAAAAGCTAATTTAAAGTGCTTCCAATGGCCAGAGCTAAAACTATCTGAGCAAGAAAGTAATGAATTATTGGTTACAACTCGAAGTATAAACTAAATACCCATGATTCCATAATGACATGCACAAGTGACTGAATTAATAAATAAATGGGGGATAAGACCCCATGTAAGAGAACTCCAAATAATTTATGTAGATACTCCCCCTTCAAGGAGGTTGAGTGAACTCCTCACTCAGGCGTGAGCTATGCAGAGTGACTTCCTTCCCATTACTACAATATGGAAAGTGGGTGGAAAAAAGAGTAACTCTACAGTGAAGAAAGCTGAAAAACTACTAGCTCAGCCAGGTGATCAAGGTCAAGATCAACAGTAATAAATCTTGTTGATAACATGTACTCTTGACATGATGTGATAAAAATAGTGCTTTACTTCTGTGGATTCCTCCTCAAAACCTATAACCCCAGTCTAACCATCAGAAAAATATCAGACAAATCCCAATAGAGGGGCATTCTACAAAATATCTGATCAGTGTGGGTGGGAGAGGGAGACTACACAGGTGTGAATTCTGGAAGGTTAAAATCACGATGCCATCTTGGAGGCTGTCTTCTATAATCTAGCCTCTGACTTTCAGTGATTCATATCCACTCCACACGCAAAATACATGAACACCTTCTCAAGACCCCTAAATATCTCAACCCATGACCCATGACAGTCAGCTCATGGTCTGGAATCTCATCATCTAAATCAAATCTGAGTGTGAATGAGATCCTGTAGGTGTTGTTCCTTACATACAGCTACTTGCAAATGGTTCCTCTTTATCTGAAGTCTTGAAAACTAAAGAGAAAGTTATATGTCTCATACACTCAACATGTTGAGACAGGAATAGGATAAATGATATGGACATTCTTCCTCAAAGATAGAAAATAATTGGCATACAATGGATACTGGTAAATTTGATTTTTGCTTAGAAACCATTTATTAATTTTAGCTTTCTTTGCCACCTGAAAAGGTTGGTAACCTTCAAAATCAGCAAGTCCCAGCTCATTATTTAATGATCCTTCTATTAGCTTATCTTTCTCTTCTTTCATTTTGCTACAATCTGCCAGAAGAAAAAAGATGACATTTTCAACCCTATAGTTACAAATTTCTTTAGCTATATCACACAGTTCACTGGGCACATTGTCTAATTTGCACATTACTACAGGCAACAGGGTTGATAAACTTTATGCCACAACATAACAAGCATCCGCTTTCTTCCAATATCCAGTAGTATTTTTCTCACTTTAAGACCTCACCAGCAGCCTCCTTAGAGTTCAAAGTTCTATAAACAGTGTTCAAGACATTTAATGATTTAACTAACAGTCTTCTCAAAATCCTTACAGCTTTCTCCAATTCCGTTCCCCGCCTGATTCCAAATCATTCCTATATTTAAGGTTTTTGTTATGGTTTTGTTTGGTACCAACTTCTGGTACCAAATCTACCTTGTAATTGTTGTGCAAAAATCACTCCCAAACTTAGTAGATTAAAACAACAAATACTTATTACTTTAAATAGTGTTTGAGGTACAGGAATTGAGGAGCATGCTTTTCTGGGATTCTCTGGCTCAGTGTCTCTTATGAGGTCGCAGTCAAGCTGTCAGCCAGGGATACAGTCTCTAAAGAAGAATTTATTGTGAGTATACTCACATGTTTGTTTGTAGGAGAAGGCTGTTTGTGAGCTGGCTTTCTCTAGAACAAGTGCAGAGAGAAAGAAGAAAGTAATCTTTTATAACTCAATCTTGAAAGTGTATTCTATTGGTCACATAGAACAATCCTGGTACAATTTGGGCAGGGACTATACAAAAAGGTGTAATGGCAGAAGTTAGAATCATTGGGGACCATTTTTGGAGGCTACCAACCTCAGCAAGATATGTGAGCTTCCATGCAGGTAGAACAGTAGTGTTTGTTGTAAAGAGTAGTTCACTTTTTTCCACAATATAAAGCAGAGTCATCAGCTGAGATTGAGTAAGGCAAGTAAGTTATTAGATTTCTGTGGGAAGGAGTGAATATATGTGATATTCTTGGAGAATGGGAAGAAAACAGAGTAAGGATATATGGTAGGATTGCCATGCTATATTAAGCAACCACTTATTCTTAGTTATAAATTTAAAGTGCAACCAGTCAGCATAATATGTTTTCTCATAATGTTCTATTGCTTGTTAGGTAGGCTCAGTGTAGATGAACTGTTTAGTTTTAGTAAGGTGGGAGTTTTGCAACAAAAGTGCAATGGAGTTTTTAAAAAGTTGCAGGAAACAAAAGTGTTTGACAAGAAATTATTAAATGCAATTAATTAACCTCTGTAATGGGTAAATATTGATACTAGGGAGCAGAGCTCAGACGAGAGTAATGGTTAGAGAGTAAACTACCTGAAAGAAAACACTTGTAAGTCTTCAGGAATGTATTAATGCTTTTCCGAAGAAAGAATTGCTGATATGTGAGTCATTAGATGGTATTTGCTATTATGCTTTGAGGAACTATCTAGAGGAATTGTTTTCTTAAGGAAAAAGAAATAAATTTAAATAAAAATTATTACAAGAAAAGGATTACATCACAAAATAATTTTAACACAAAATTAGTAAATGTATACTTTGTTATATATACATACTGACCACAATTGTCTTTATATTCTACCTGTCATATAACTGACAGATCAGAAACAATAAAGACCTCCTTATTTCAATTTAATCTATTGTTTATAAATATATCACAAATTCAAATGATTTACCTTACTTAATTTCCTTTAAGCCTACCTTTGACATTGAGAAATGCATGTCTATTTGGAATGAAAAATTATTCCTCACTAAGGTTATAAATTTGGTATAATAAAATTATATTCCTATCACTTAGTAAATTTAGTCTAACCAAGATTGAGAAGATCTGAGAAAAAATAAATTTTCATATTATCATATTTCATTTGTGAATGAGGAAGAGGCTATTACGTGTCTTCATATTGATAGAAATTATCTTCTCTTGATTGACTTCAACACAGGACAAATATTTTTAACAAATACTTTAAGTTTTAAAAATGATTCAGTAGAAAACAAATCATGTTTAGCCATGCTTTTTTAAAGACAACAATTTCTTATAAGTAGCTCAGGTGAGAATAGCAGATTTTACTCTCCTATTTGTTAAATAGCTCAGCTTCAAAAAGAAGAGTATTACTTTAGCTTCTTAGAGGAAAAGCTGAGTGCTGAATTCTATGTCATCCTCTTTCCC
>NW_006799724.1:2133186-2180359 GCF_000442215.2 Lipotes vexillifer
CCCTCTGAAAAGAATAACATTTTTAAATTATAAAAACCATTCAGTAAATGAAGAAAGAAGTTATATCAGTAGACTATCTATTTTTAATGTTTTATTTTTTTATTTTATAGATTTTTTCTATTTAAAATAATAAGAGTGAGAAAAAGAATGATTCCTTTAAATTCTTGTATTTATCATAAATTGCATAGAGTTTTAATACATAATTGTCATAACTGGAGGAAGGGCTCTGGTTAGACCTGTTGTTTATTCAGATTTGTTTTTGTGTAGATATGTTTAACTGGTCCATTTCCTACTTTTCTTCTTTTGTGATGTCAGCATTTAATATTATAAATTTCTCCTCAAATATCCCTTTTTATGTATAACACAAATGTGGCAAAAGTATTTTCATTAGCACTCAGTACTAAATATTTCTAATTTTCATGTTTCATTTCATTCATAGTATTTTATTTTCATTTTTATTTGGCACATATGTTATAAAAAAGTGAGGATTTACATTTCAAACTTTAAGGGGATTTTCAGTTATCTTTTTATTATTTAACTGTAACTTAATTTCATTGTGGCCAGCAAATTGGTCTCAATTTTTTTGAGAAATTTTTAAGGCCCAATAGATAGTCAATTTTTAAATGTTCCATGTTTGTTTGGAAAGAATATGTGTTCTCCAGTTCTAGGGTAGAGAGAGAGAGAGAGAGAGATACATACACAGATGGTAGATCAATGTAAGTATAGATACATACAGATACAGAGATACAGAGATAGATATATACATAATATGCATATACTGGACTAGTTATGTTTGAAGTTTTCTTAAAATTTTCTATATTCATATTGATTTTGAGTCTGAAAAATCCATAAACTAGTGAGAAAAGTGTGTGAAAATCTCTTCTAAGAAGTTGTTGATTTCTTCTGTTTAATTCTGTCAGGTTTTGCTTTACATATTTTCAGTCTATATAATTAAGCACATACAACTTTATGGTTGTTACATATTCCTGGAAATTTGGATCTTTCAAAAGCATAAACTGGATTTTTAAAAAATTTCTAGCAATAATTTTTTTTTTGTCAAAAAGTCTATAGGTGTACAAACTTCTTTTCGGTTAGTCTTTTCCTTGTGTGTGTATATATATATATATATATATTGCCATGCCTTCATTTTCAAGTTTTCTCTGTCTATATTCCAGGTATTATTTTAGTAAATTGTGCAAAAATCACATTTTTTCTCATCCAATTTGGCAATTTTTATCTTCATTGGAGGGTTAGTCCATTTGGATTGACTGTTGATGGATGTATTTGAATTCATTTCTAATATCTTGTGTTTTTTATTTAATCTCCTTTGTACATTGGTATTTTTTTTTCTGTTCAGTATACTTTATAAATCTTTTTTCTTTTCTCCTGATTTCTTTTATATTACTGAATTTATATTTCTTTTCTCTGAATCCAGGTTTTCCCTCCTTGCTTTATGTGAGATTTTCTTACATAACCTCCCAACTTCATCCTGACCCTTAGAGAATAGTTCATTAAAATCAAGACTTTGTTTCCTGGTCCCCAAGGAAGTGGCTCATTAAAACTAAGGGGCTAGGCCATCAAAAATAAAGATCAAGAGGAAAGATGCCAGATCTAAAGATTTTTTTCTTTAGGATCATCAGATTATCTTGTGTGGTTAATACCATTAAAGTACCTGACTAGCGTAGCAAGAGGAAATCCAACCCAGGCTCCATGCAACAAACATTTCCCTGGAGAAAAGGGTAACTCTTATAATTCTACCCAAAGACCATGTTTGTGTTTTGCAACTCCTTCACCTAGATTTGTTGCCTTTTCGCAATATCTACACAGTCCCCACATGTGCTACCATGTATCCATGCTTCTTACTCTGGATTAATGCTTCCTTGTTGAATTGTTTAGTATCCTATAAGAAAAGAGAAACTTCTCTAGATATTTCAAGCATGAGAGACTTAATGCAGGGAATTGGATAAAGAACTGGAGGAGCAAAAGGAAAAGGAGAAAATGCACAAGGGACAGGAGGAACAAAAGGATAAAAGATATCTAGAAGCTGCTTACTCTTTCAGGTAGGAAGCTATGAGCCTGCACGTGTCACTGAAATGACAGAAGTGATGCTTTTGGTTTTTCTGCATTTAAAACTGGACTGCTGACGATTCAGAAGCCCACAATCTTGTTGATGTTGTTGGAATTGCCCCTGATCCTAAGGCAACATGGGTCTATTTTCAGTCAACTGCTGCTCTCATTGCCAGCAATCACTGATAGAAGCAGAATATAAATAGCTCCTGCCTTCTTTCTGCCTTTCAATCTTTCATCTATACTTTCCCACTGGCAAAAGCTAACATGAAGTCAAGTATTAAGCAACTCTGGAGAGTGTAATTTGAGGCTTCCAGCCCCAATGAAGAAGAAAGTACAGGTTTCACCCACTATCGGAAAGTAGAGCATTCCCATGAAAACATTCATAATGGCCTAAAGTGAAGAAGCAATTAACTTGGGACACATCTTGCTAACAGATGCACAAAATAAAATGAGATAAAACATAGACACAGTTCAAAGTTACAGCGGCTTGATGCTGAGATGCTGAGTGAATTTCCAGGGGAAGGAGCTTGGTGGTGCCACTCCTGCTGCTTAGGGTACAGGCTGCCTTTATAACAGCTGGCTGCAAAACAAACACTGAATGCTATTTTCACTTTTTACCTTTTTTGTAAAAGTGAAAATCCTCTTTGTATTTCTTTCAGTTAGTGAAAACTAATGTAGGTACTACATGTAGGTACCATAGTAGGTCTTTTGTAAAAACAAAGCATAAGGCAAACTTTCAAAAAGTGGGGGACACCTGTATAGGTGTACCAACGTGGGAGGGAGACTTGATGTTACAGTCTACCCCTTCCACAACTCAGCATCCATATACATTTCTCTACTTGCTAAAGACTGAATGTTTGTGTCCCCCCTCAAAATTCACACATTGACGCCTAATCTCCAATGTGTTGGTATTTGAAGGTGGGGCCTTTTGGGTGTGACTAGGTCATGACAGCAGAGCCCATGTGAATGTGCCCTAATAAGAGACCCCAGAGAGTTCCTTTGCCTCTTCCACTATGTGAGGAAACAGCAAAAAGACCACCATCTATGAACCAGGAAGAAGGCACCCACCAGACACTGAAATTTCCTGTGCCTTGATTTTGGCCTTTTCAGCCTCCAGAACCGTGGGACATAAATTTCTGCTGCTTACAGTCTATCCAGTCTATGGTATTCTGTTACAGCAGCCCAACTGGACTAAGACACTACTCATACTTAAATTTCTATTCAACAACAATAAAAACAGTATAAATAATACTTTAACTAGCAAAATGCAACAATAGCTCAAACAAATGAAAATAAGTTCATCCTTTCCCCACAAAGGGGAAACAAAATTTCATCAGTCATTGTACTCAACTATGAAAGATGTTAGTTCTTCTTTCGGTCCATTTGGATATTCTAGAATAAAAGATTACATTTTAAATTTATCTATCAACAATGCACTTTATACAAAATGTTAGTAAAACAGGAAAATAATTATGATATTCAAATATGGAAATAATAAGCGCATACAATTCTATTTGTATAATTTGTTGATCATACATGATAGTTATAATTTCCATGAGATATTACAGGTTTTTTTTTTTAACCTGAGCAAGACCCTCATATGGCCAAGGATCTTTACTAATGGACTGTCCTAATCCTCACTGAATCATTAATTGTCCTGTCTTATTGTGTTGCCTTAATCCTCCATGACCTTGTAATAGATTATTTTAACTGTTCGTTGAAGCAAAATATGTATACACAAAGGTACTCATATAATAAATGTGCAGATCAAATTATTTTTCAAAATTGAACACAACTATATAATCAGCACAGATAAAAATCAGCATTACCAGCAGTCTGGAAGCTTCTCTCATGCTCCCTTCCATTCACTATCTTCCTCTCTGAGAGTACTCATTATCTTGAATTCAATTTTTACTTGCTTTTACACTTCAAATTTTTTACTTTTACCTACTTTAAACCGTTACGTGAATAGAATCAATTTAATATAAATCTGTATGTCAGAGTTCTCCAGAGAAACCAGTAAGATGATAGATAGATAGATAGATAATGATGAACTGGCTCATGTAATTATGGAGACTGAGAAGTCTCACAGTCTTTCATCTTCAAGCTGGAGACTCAGGAAAGCTTCTCAGTCTGAGAAGCAAGGAAGCCTATGATGTAGATTCCAGTTTGAGTCTCAAGGACTGAGAACCAGGTACATCAAGAGCAGGAGAAGATAGAATGCCCCAGCTGAAGCAATCAGGCAGGAAGGGGATAATTCCTCTTCCCTACATCTTTTGTTCTTTTTTTTTTTTTTTTTTGCCTCCACCTTCTGTTTTATTCAAGCCTTCAAATGATTTAGATGACGTCCACCCACATTGGGGAGGACAATCTACTTTATTGAATCCACCAATTCAAATGCTAATCTTATCCAGAACACCCTCACAAAAACACCCTCTTTAATCTGGGTGCCCAGCAGCCAGTCAAGTTGACAGGTAAAATTAACCATCACAGTATTCTTTTGTGCCTGGCATCTTTTCCTCAACATTGTGTTTGTGAGATTCATCAATATTATTCATGTAGTTTTAGATTGTTCACTTTTCTATTCTATGGTGATAGAAATTTGGGTAATTTCTAATCTTCACCTATGAAAATAGTATTTATATATACATTCTAGTATACTGTTTTTGATAGACATATGTATTCATTTCAGTTGAATATGTATAAGAAGTAGAATTGCTGGATCTTGGAAAACACATTTAGTTATAGTAGATACTGCCAAACCATTTAATCTTTTACTAACTTTTACAGCCGGACATGGAATCACTAAAGTGACACACCAGAGAATGCCTTGAATTCCACTCATAGCCTTCCCTACTTGTATTATGTAGCAGGAACCTCACTGAGTACAGGCGTACCTCAGAAATATTGCAGTTTGGTTCCAGACCATCACAACAAAGTGAATATGGCAATAAAGTGAGTCAAACAAATTTTTGGTTTCCCAGTGCATATAAAAGTTATGTTTACACTATACTACAGTGTATTAACTGTGCAAATAATAGTATTATTTCTTTAAAAATGCACATATCTTAATTTAAAAATTCTCTATTGCTAAAAAATGCTAACCATCTTCTGAGCCTTCAGCGAGTTGTAATCTGTTTGCTGGTGGAGGGTCTTGCCTCGATGAAGATGGATGCTGACTGCCAGGGGGTGATTGCTGAAGTGTTGGTGTGGCTGTGGCAATTTCTTTTTTTTTTAAATAAATTTATTTATTTATTTTTATTTTTGGCTGTGTTGGGTCTTTGTTTCTACACATGGGCTTTGCCCAGATCCATCAAAGAATTCACTACCTATGGCAGCTATAACCTTATGAAATCTTTCCTAAATAATAAGGCTTGAAAGTTGAAATTACTTCTTGACCCATGGGCTACAAAATGGATGCTGTGTTATGCAATGCCAGCTGCTTTTTTTAAAATATTTTTTATTTATTTATTTATTTATTTATTTACTTATTTATTTATTTATATTTTTGGCCGTGCCGCACAGCTTGCGGGATCTTAGTTCCCTGCTCAGGCATTGAACCCACATCTTCAGCAGTGAAAGTGCGGGGTCCTAAACACTGGACGGCCCAGGAATTCCCCCAGCTGCTTTTCCATAATAGAGTATGTGGCAAGACCAGCGAACTCAATCAACATATGCTTACTGTAAAATATATTTTGCTGATGTGTTAACCATTATCAGAAGCAAGGCTGTGTGAAGCAACATGGTAGTAAATAAGTACTTTATAAGTTATTGAATGGTGCTGCTAGCTGAAGCACTGTAGCCAAAAAAGGCAATACTCTCTCTAGGATAAATTTCTTTATCAATGAAACAAATGACTGCTTCTTTTTAATTAAGGTGAATTCAACTGGCATTTAAATTCTACAAGTAGCAGTCGAGTTTCGAATTTGATATTTCAACTGTTACAGCCCTTTAGCTTTTGTTATCTTCCTATGTCTTAGCTGTATGAGGGACTGGCTAGAAATTTAAATACTTGAAATAGTCATTTTCTTCCTGCAAGTTACCTAATGTAGTCAGAAGATGGTGGCTGCTGAGTGTTATGGAGGCTCTGAAGGAAGTCCCAGGATGGTGGAGGCTAATTAATCACAAATACAGGGCAAAGTGCGAAACCTAGAGGGCCTCTTTAGCAGCATTGAAAAATATCTCATCTTCAATTCTGTACCTTCTCAGGAATCTCCTCCAACCATCCTCTTCTGGTTACCATAGAAATAAGAGGATAAAGTCAAAAATTAACCAAACCAAGGAAGTGTTAGACCTCCTAAGGGAGGAAAGGGGTTATACTTTGAAATATCTGCAGAATCTAGACAGCAAGAACCCAAGGAATCCAGTAGTATGTGTACAATTGAACCCTGGTAGACCATAAAGCTCTATAAGGCCAGAAAAAATAGAGTCTATAGATATGGCAGCATTCTTCCATAAAACAAGATTAAACACCCTGAAAAGGAGCCTGGCGAATGGTGCTGGCTAGAAAGGATCCTGGGAACTTGAAGAAAGTGATATTCCACATCAAGTAAAGTAGAAATGCCAGTATACTCTTGAGAGATGGAGGAAGAAGGGGTGAAAAGATGCAGAGAAGGGAATAAAGTACACAAGACTGGAAAACCCACCAGGTGGTTATGTTCTTCAGGAAAGACTAGAGAAAGCCATGATAACTCCAATTATCAAGCAATAAGAATGTGCTGGTGAGAGGGGCATCAGTACCTCCAACAAGGTCAATGTTGGCTACACTCTTTGGACAAGGAATGACTATGAAAGATGCTCTCACCTACCAAACTGCCTTACTTGAATGCAACATGGAGGATAGAATCCTGAAATAATAGAGATCAGGTGGCAGCACCAAACAGTCAGAAACAAAGTGGGTGTAATTACAATAATAGCAGCAAGATTTGAAGGGCAACAAAGTGGACCTGGATGGTCAAGAGCTACAGAGATGGTTAACAGAACATGACATCTGTAGTGTCAATATAGATGGCAGCCAACAGTATATTTCTCACTCTTTACTACAAAAGAAATGAAGGATCAATGATCAGAAGCCTTGGAAAAACCACCAAAATAAAGTCATGATGCCTTGCCTAATTTCTGGATCCAAGCTTACTTTTAAGCCCCAGTAAAAGGAACCCTATAAAATCATAAAAAAAATATTTAGTAAGTATTCCCCCTGTCTTCTCCAAAGGGTCAGTGTACTAGGAGAAAAGAAAATACCTGGAGATGTTGAGAACTGTTGGACAATGGGCCCAAGTTGACATCAATACCCAGAGACCCAAAATTTCAGTTATCATGGGGACTTATTGGGAGTCCCCATGATAACTTATTACATGTCTTAAATGTAATCTTGACTCAGGATCAGTACAGGGTCTACACACCCACCCAGTGGCCATATAATCAATTCACAAATGTGTGATTGGAATAGATATACTTGGTGTTTGCCAGAATATCCACATGGACACCAGGCCTGTGGGGGAAGTTCTATTATAGTGCACAAGGCCAGTATGCACCTTTGAAACTGACCTCCTGTCAAGTTATTAAACCAAAAATATCACCACCTGCTGAAAACAGCAGAAATTAATGCAACTCTTAAAGATCTAAAATAATGCAGTGGTGGCGGCCCCCATATTGTCCCCCATTAAATTCATGCACCTCTCTCCAGTAAAAGTCAGAAAGATCCTGGAGGATAACAATGTGTTACCACAAACTCAACTAAGAAGTATTCTCAATGGCAGATGCTTTCCAGATGTAAAATGTTTGCTAGAGCATATTAACACAAGTACATGGTGATTCAGAACTTTCAAAGATGAGGGTATGTATTACCCCACCAAGTGAGACATATAGTCCGGCAGAGGTATTAGGTTATGGAAGGCAGTAGAGGGAGTGTCCTCATAGCCCAGAAACCACATAGTAGTGACAAGGGCTGTAGTTACTCCCACTAATGTTTCTACATTTTCCTAAGAAAAGAAACCAACTAGAATAATGGAAGAGCTGTTCCCAGATGTATTGAAGTTAATTTATGGATCTGAAAGGCACAAGTGTGGTCAGGAGCAGATGCTGCCATGTGCTAACCAGGTTTTGCTTAGGACCAAGGCACTAATTCCCCCAGCTGCTGGGAGGGATGCATACTGTTGGCTGACCCCTGAGTGCCTCCCCAGGAACTGTCCTTGGCCAGAGAGGGTTACCTTACCCAAGGTTATGCCTTTTCTCCAGAGGCATCTGACATCCAATCACTTCCTTATGAGTGAGTACAAACTCTGGCTCTAGCTTCAGAACTCATGGTACAATTGGCTGAGGCCCGGCAGTAACTACACAGCTGCACTTCAGCTTCTCCCTCTTCCCAGTCTTGCTTTCCTCACACCCTAACAGCCATCGTGCTCTAGAGAACTATCCCAGTAAGGTCGTGCACACAAATTTCCACTTCAGAGTCTATGTCCCATGAACCTCGCCTAAAATAAAGACTGAGAAAACACCACTGGATTTGGCAGTTCTGAGTATATAGTGACACTCTAAAGAGGAAATCATTTTGTTCTGCTTCTGACATTAAAAACTAAAGAGCCTGGTTATTAATTTTCTAGTTTATCCATTAATATATGCATAAAATATATGCATAAAATAAGAAAATGAAGTACAAGGCTAGATGGTTTTTCTTTCCATATTAGAAAACATTTATAAATTTATATAAATTTAAAATGTTTTTCACATCTGCTGAGTGAGAAAAGAAATTTTATTATCTCCATTTAGAAACCTGCAATTGTTTTAAAATCAACTGATAAATGATGGGATTTATGATTAAGCAGTTAATCCCAAAGAGAATATTTTTTAAAATATGTATAGTTAATTCAAAACCTTTATAACTGATTGTTTTTCAAAGCAATTACAATACAAAGTTCTGAATTCCATTTATTGTATCAATATTCAATTATCTTTCCTTTATAAATATGGCTTGTTCTGAATTTGTCACTATCAAAAAAAATCCTATCAACATACATTAAATTGCCACTATATTACAAAGGCAAAATAATGTGCTAAAGACAAAAGTTCTTTTCCAATATCATATGAATCACTGATTTCAGTTTTATTGATATTATATTCAGGATAAGTAAATGCTCATAATCAAAAGACTAGATAAAGTATAGGATTTCTTTGAAATTTTTAATGCACTTTATAATAGGACTGACAAATTAAAATTGAATTAAACCCATAAGGGTTCATCCACTGAAGTGGATTTTTCTGACAGAAAAAAGTACATAACTACAGAGTATATTCTACTGATGGTAAAATATTCTTAAAAACCTTATCAATTTTGATAACATACCAGCTCACTTTCATTCCAGGATTTCTAGCTAGAAATATTTTTGTTACATGAAAGGAAAACACATTTAAGGGAACTCAGAAAAAGGAAAGTTTATTTGAAAGAACACAAGAATCTGCCAAAAAAAACAACCCTAGGAAAATTCAACACCCAGGTCCCAGGAGGATCAAAGACTGTTGAAGATTCAGGTAGCTACCCTATTTTGTCTTCACCCTTTCTCAGAAGCTCTCTTCTTAAGTATTGTTCCCAGCACTTTTTTTTTCTTTTGTGATAGGTCTGCTCTCTCTGCTTTTTTTTTTTTTTTTTTTTTTTTTTTTTTTTGTGGTACGCGGGCCTCTCACTGTTGTGGCCTCTCCCGTTGTGGAGTACAGGCTCCGGATGCACAGGCTCAGCGGCCATAGCTCATGGGCCCAGCCGCTCCGCGGCATATGGGATCCTCCCGGACCGGGGCACGAACCCGTGTCCTCTGCACCGGCAGGCAGGCTCTCAACCACTGCGCCACCAGGGAAGCCCCTCTCTCTGCTTTTTAATCATCCATGAAGCTCATAATACTTGCTCAAGATGCCACCACAATGGAAACTTCCCTTTTCCCTCTTAGAATTCCAAATAAATCCAATTTTCCCAACTCATCTCTGTGAGACTGACACAAATCATGAATGCCTAGACAGACTAAAATTGGTCAAAATGTACAAAAGAAGGTTTGGGATCACATGGTACTAAAGTCTCAGCAGAACCTGTAAATTGGAGCATTTTCCTCTAAAAAGGGTGACAGCTTATAAAGAAAAAAGGGTGACAGCTTATAAAGAAAACTAAACATCTTCAAGTAGAATAGACTCTGAGATATATAGTAGTCAATTTTTAACGCCTCTGTTTTTTTCATGATTTGTTTTCTCCTTGCCATTTTATTTTTGTTGTTGTTTTTTGGAAATATTTCATTGTCTCTATTTTTTTTTAACATCTTTATTGGAGTACAATTGCTTTACATTGTTGTGTTAGCTTCTGCTTTATAACAAAGTGAATCAGCTATACATATACATATATCCCTGTCCTTCTTGCGTCTCCCTCCTACCCCCTTATCCCACCCCTCTAGGTGGTCACAAAGCACCAAGCTGGTCTCCTTGTGCTATGTGGCTGATTCCCACTAGCTATCTCTATTTTACATTTGGTAGTGTACATATGTCCATGCCACTCTCTCACTTTGTCCCAGCTTACCCTTCCCCCTCCCGGTGTCCTCAAATCCATTCTCTATGTCTGCGTCTTTATTCCTGTCCTGCCCCTAGGTTCTTCAGAACCTTTTTTTTTTTTAGATTCCATACATATGTGTTAGCATCCGGTATTTGTTTTTCTCTTTCTGACTTGCTTCACTCTGTATGACAAACTCTAGGTCCATCCACCTCACTACAAATAAAAGGAGACAAAAGACCTGTATGCAGAAAACTATAAGACACTGATGAAAGAAATTAAAGATGATACAAACAGATGGAGAGATATACCATGTTCTTGGATTGGAAGAATCAATATTGTGAAAATGACTATAGTACCCAAAGCAATCTACAGATTCAATGCGATCCCTATCAAACTACCAATAGCATTCTTCACAGAACTAGAACAAAAAATTTCGCAATTTGTATGGCAACAGAGAAGACCCCGAATAGCCAAAGCAAACTTGGGAAAGAAAAATGGATTCTTGAGAATCAGGCTCCCGGACTTTAGACTATATTTGTTTTTAAATATCACATACCTGTTAATTCCAGGCATTGGCAAGAACTAAGAGTGTTAATAGAGAAAAGAGCTGAGTGGCAAAAAATAAAAATAAAAAAATAAGCTGTTGCAAAGTCCTGGCCATCTGATTCCTGAAAGAAAGAATCTCCCTAAGACCCTATGGAAACAACTATGTAAAAAAATTAACGGAAACTCTACTTCTGAAATGGCAATGGGAGGACCTCCAAAGACATATTTCCTAGCAAAACAAGTATAACTGGTAGGAAAAATAATTTTTAATGAAGTTTTTGGAAACTGTTCCAAGGGCAAAAAGTAAATACCAAACATTTAAGAAAATATATTAGAACTCAGTAAGAACAGGGAGAGTCTGTGGTATTTGAACATGATCCACTTCCTCCTTCCCCTCCTAGCTCAGCTTAATGGAAACTCCACTAAAGGTGGCTACAGCCAAGAGTACAGGGTTCCTTCTCCCAATCAAGGGCTATGGTATTGTTGGGGAGGAAGAAATTTTCCTCTGCCCTTCTAGGTTCTTCTGGCTAGTCTAAGAATTAAATCAACAGGAGGCAAACTAACAAGAGAAAAACCAAACCAAAAATTTAATAACATGTTCACATGGGGGAAGCCCAGGAAAACTCAGTAACTCACTTAAAAAGGCCAAAACCCTCACCTTGAACACCATCTTCAGATAAAACAAAGAGGATGCTGGGGCTAGTAGTTTGGGATTTCAAAGGGGAAGAAGGCACATGTTTAGTAAACAAATGTTTGCTGGGCCAGGCAGAGACACTGGGACACAGAGTGGACTCCAATCTCTAGGCCCTGCTGGCCGTGCAGAGGCAGTGGGACATAGAGTGGACGCTGATGCCCCACCACACCTAGCCCATATTCTTTGCAGGTATCTCTTGTGATAGCTCTACTCAGGGATTAAGCCCTCTAGCTAAATTATTTTAGGCAGCTAAGGGGGAGGTCAAAGCTTTTTCCTGAGTCTTTTAGGTCTTGATTGTTTTCAGCTCAAAATAATCCACATGCCAGAGACATTTCAGGGTGGCCAATTTTGCTCCCCTACAGTATCCTTCCGGGAGGAACAGGCTGCCGGGATTTCTCATTTCTGCCAGCTATTAGTTGCAGAAACTAAATCTCAGGTGAGTGTGGCCAAGATAACACAGGCTCTCTTTGTCCACCAGTCTCCACTCATAGGGTAGAGAATCAACCTCAGGCATGAAAGGCTAGGAAAACTGGGCTCCAGTCTGTCCTTACAGAGGCCCATACACAGCATGGAGGTCCCACGCCACGAGACAAGCTGAGAAGACCAGAGGCTACCACCCTACCCAGCACCTTGCTCTTAAAGCAGAGGCATCACTAAGAAAAGTAGGCCACTGGGACAGACCCAGAGCCAGGGCTCAGAGATTTGGCCAGAAGAGAGGCAGGCCTTAAGAACAGGGAAATGTGAAGTTCTCCCCAGTGTAACAGAGAGTGGCAAAGGTCAAAGATAATGGTCCTCTCAAAAACAGTGAAGGTTTTGGTGGTAAGCAATTAAGGTAGCTTCACAAGAGTAACAAGTTAAGCCATAGAAAACCAACTTAATCAGATCAAACCAAGTATCCAGACAACTAATAACTTTCATGGGATAAGCTGGAACCTCAAACATTGGCCTCCAAAACTACCCCTGTAAAGGGGCCGTATTTAATTATATCAGACAATGGAGCAATTTACACTCCAGGGCATTGTCAAAACAATAGCGCAATTAGTGGAGTCTAACAGCTGGGTTTAATCAGGAAAGGAGACAGAGAATCCTGCTAAAAACACTGTCACTCCAGGGTGAATATACACACACCCAAAACTGCACCTCTGAGCAAGAGTCAGAGGCTTCACACTGCCCGGCAAGTAGATGCCACTAAAATAATCCAGCTAGTCACTAAACAAATAAACCAACAACAAACCCCAGGGAGAGGGGAGCTGCTCCAATATATAATCTTAAGTGTCCAATTCTCAACAAAACAAAATTAAAACACATGCAAATAAACAGCAACGTGTGACTCAGAAAAGCACCAAAACAGTCTTGAGAAAGGACAAAGTCAGCAGGCTCACACTTTTCATTTTCAAAACTTACTACAAAGTTGCAGTAATCAAGACTGCGTGGTACTAGCATAAGAAAAGACACACAGGTACATGGAATAGAATTGAGAAACCAGAAATAAAATCCCTCACATTAATGCTCAGTTGATTTCTAGAAGGGTGCCAGACCATTCCATGGGTAAATCATAGTCCTTTCAAATAAATGGTTCTATGACAATTGGATATCCTCATGCAAAAGAGTGAAGATGGTCCCCTACCTCACTCGATATACGAAACGTAACTCAAAAGGCATCAGGAACCTAAATGTAAGTGCTAAAATTATAAATTTAATAGAAGAAAACATAGGAGAAAACTTTCATGATTCTGAATCCAGCAATGACATGGCATTCTTAGATATAACATGAAAAAGGAAAGCTACAAGAGAAAAAATTAGGTAAATAAATTTTATGAAAATTTTAAAATTTTGTACTTCAAACTGTACCACCAAGAAAGTATACAGACAACCTACTAGATGGGAGAAAGTATTTGCTGTACTTGAAACTAAAAAAAAAAAAAAAAAAAAAAAAAAGGCAATTTATAAAGTAATTTAAAAAAAGGTGAAAGGACTTCCTTGGTGGCGCAGTGGTTAAGAATCCACCTGCCAATGCAGGGGACACGGGTTCAAACCCTGGTCTGGGAAGATCCCACTTGCTGCAGAGCAACTAAGCCCGTGCGCCACAACTACTGAACCGGTGCTCTAGAGCCCATGAACCACAACTACGGAGCCCATGTGCCACAACTACAGAAGCCCACGCATCTAGAGCCCGTGCTCCGCAACAAGAGAAGCCACTGCAATGAGAAGTCTGAGCACTGCAACGAAGAGTAGCCCCCATTTGCCACAACTAGAGATAGCCCACGCGCAGCAACGAAGACCCAACCCAGCCAAAAATAAATATAAATAATTTTTTTTAAAGGTGAAAAGTGTAAAAAGCCTCTGAAAGGCAATTTTTTCCACAGAATTATAATATAGGTCAATTTGAAACCTATACATGAAGATAGCAATATTTCTAATATGTTTCAGTAGAGAGAACATAGAAAAAGTTAAAAAATAAAAAGAAAGAAAAGGAAAAAGAAAAGATTGTAGAAGGCTTTGACAAAAATAAGTTGTCTTAAAGTAAAAACTTTGTCATTTTAACCAATCTTATTGTGACATTTTGATTTCAAGGAATTTTTTTTTTCAACCACAGGAACCCAAGATACATACTGGAGAGATAAAAAGCTTGACTTTAGTGTTCTCAGCATGTCAAGAAAATTGGGAGCACGTCAAAGTTATGGACACTGGAGAATATCCAATGAGGAAATAAAGCAAAATTTTCTTTGATTGTTTTAAAAAAATAAAACACCTTACATCCTTACAGTTTGAAATGTCCTGTTTCTGAAGTGCTGATATGAGTGCATAATCTCATGAAGTAATCAAAACTATAAATTATGACCTGTGAAAATACTATTTAAAATGGCAATTTGGGTATGTAATGGGGTATTAACATGTGCTATGTAGGAATACTGCTAAACTGCAGCTATATAGTATGTTATATATATAGACACCTTTATGACTAATGCACCAAGGAGAAAATTCTGGCAAAGTAATGTGTGTTCAAATTCCCTGTATATAACTACACTGAAACCTAACATTGATTTGGTATAAATTGTAAGTTATTATACCAATAGCTAACCAGTTTTTATTGGCTGTCATGGTTTATAGAAAATAGCTACAGCATCAGCCCACTTTTCTACCTGCAATGTATCTACTTTGTAAGATAAAAAATCATTATTTTTTTATTCTAGTCTCTTGAATCATAAGTTATAGCATAATAACTAAAGCCATTTAATACAGGAAAATCATTCAAAATCAAAAGGACAGTAGATTGACTATTGCAAAGGAAATAAAAGGGTAAGAAACTAAAATATTGCTTGAATATGCAAAACTAAGTATCTCACATCTACAAATGCAATTACACCACAATATGGCTCTCCAATACATTCCGGAAATGACATAAATACATGGAATGTCCTATGGTTCCCTATAAACTCTGGTTTCAGGTGGCAGACCAGGGCAACCAACTTACACACAGTGAAATGGGAATGAGACCTACTTGGATTTTTTTTGTCTATTAAATGATGCATTTTTACACATGATGAAGCTTCCTGTTTCATTAGTTTCATGATACTAAGAATGACAATTGTATACCAAAAATTTATCATATGTTCATGCTTTTTATGTTTTTTTAAAGATTTTTTTGATGTGGACCATTTTTAAAGTCTTCATTTTTATTATTTTTTTAAATAAAAGTCTTTATTGAATTTGTTACAATATTGCTTCTGTTTTATGTTTTGGTTTTTGGCTGCAAAGCATGTGGGATCTTAGCTCCCCGACCAGGGAGGGAACCTGCACCCCCTGCATTGGAAGGCAAAGTCTTAACCGCTGGACTGCCAGGGAAGTCCCCTGTTCCTGCCTTTTAAATTGTGAAAAATCATACATAGTTCTGTGGTCTGTTTCCAATGTCAACTCACCAAATAAGTTATTCTGTCATATACTTTGATGAGTAATTTCATTTTATTCAACGTTTTGGGATGTTATTTATTAACTAACCCAAATGACAATAATTTAAAATATTTCCTTGGATATATTAAGGAGAAATATGTCTATTAAAAAAGGGGGTCTTAGTTATATTCCCAATATTTTATTTTACTCTTAAATCTCAAAAACTCTATGTAATCATAAAGAATTTCAGTTTATGGAACAAAAAAAAACTATACACCTTAACAATAACCATCTATCCCCTATGTTTATTACTTACTTAGGTAAGTATTTTAGACATGTAAAGTGCTACCTACTGAGTTATCTGGTAAAATAATTAGAATTACATAGCTGAGATCGCCTTTCTTTTTGTATTATTATAATCCAATTGCTACCACATTTTATCTCCACAATAAAATGTTAATATTTAGTATATATTAACTGCATTCATATTTGCTTAATTTTTCATACTTTATGTTCCCTGCACAAACTATTTCATAAAATGGGTTGGGAAAAATTTATTCACATACCATATTTCAATGACATTAGCAAGTTAGGCATTTAGTTGATTACAAATTGTGAATAAACATTTTCTGCTCTGGTTTGAAAACCTAAGTACCAGGAATGTTGCTATATATAGTTAAGAAAGTTTTTGAGAAAATGATTCATATGGACTTATTTTTAAAATAGAATCAAATAAACAGGTAATCCCTTACTTTGTAAACTTTTACAACCAAAATATTAAAAAAAAAATTTTGTGTGGCAAGCCAATAATAGAAAGTTTCAACTCTCCATCCTCAAAGACATTGTATGGTGGTATATCCCACATAGACTATGAGGGTCAGGTAACCAAGGGGTGGAAGTGGCCTTGCTTACCATACCGAAATACTTGGGGAATCTGTGCTTTCCATTCTTGGTGATGTTGGTCTAGAGGTCCCAGTTCTCAGAGAGATTGTTTATAACACAGGAAATAGCAAGATTCTCATTAAATGATGGCTGCTGATAGGTTTCTTCAGGTTCCTTGTTCCAAGAGAACATCAAGAAGGAAAGGAGCCACCACACTGGCTGGTGAATTAACCTTGATTATCAAGAGGAGACGGGTATGTTATTATACACTGGAGGCAGAAAAGAATACATTTGTCTCCCTGGGATCCACTGGGGTGTTTCTTAGTACCCCCCACTCTGCCTATTTGGGGCAGCAAATAGACAAGTGCAGGAGCCCCCGCTTGAAAAGGTCATGATAACAGGTGCTTGGACCCCTCTGGTGTGAAGGTCTGGCTCACCCCATCTTATAAGTCACCTAGACTAGAGGAAGTCCTAGCTGGGAATTAGGGAATTTAGAATGAGTTATAGATGAGGGACATAAGAAGCATCAGTTGTGTCCTCAAGACCAGCTGCAGTTGTTGGGATTTGAGTCCTTTCCACTAACCTCCTTTTTGTAAGCATCCCCCACATCCTAGAGAAGCTATTTCTCGATGAGCTGAACTTACTACAGGAAACAAGTGGATGTGAATGCACAGAATAGGCTGTACTGGATGCTGTGGTGCCCCACCAAAATTGCCCTCCAGGCCTGAGGCATCTTCCCTCAGTTGCCAGTACCTGCTGACATCTCACTTCTGATTTGCTCTCCAGGAATTGTCCTTAACCACAGATAGCTTCTTCCCCTTTTTTCTTCCAAAAATTGGTCCCTGCCGGGTAATGAGATCTTATTTCCTCCCACTGGTTCAAGACAACTCTGGAAATTGTCCAGCTCCAGAGTTCTCCATATAATTGGCTCCCATATAATTTTTTTTTGCATCAGAGTTTAACATCTTTCCTGCCCATGTCTGCTTCTCTTGCGCACAGATATTGTTACCAAAAGCACCTCCTAAGAAACCTCCTGCATAAAAATTTCTGCCTCAGAGTGTTAGATTTGAATAATTCAATCTAAGGCAATAGCTAAACTACATGATTAGGATAAATATCTTTTAGTGTATTGTTAAAATATGTCAAGCAATAGTGGCTGGGCAGAGTATGAAAATACTAAATAACAATACGCTTTTTAGAAAAATGAAGTTAAGTATATGTCTTTAATCACAACAAAAAATGAAAGCTACAAAAATATTAAAAATTTGTACAATAATAAAGGTATTCCTGTTATTCAATAGACAACATTTAGCCTGTCTAATTAGAATGAGTTGATAATATTTTGTCACTCATAATGAAAAATATGGATCTAACAGTGATTATCGGGGCTGCCAACATTACAAAAAGAGAAGCCTGACATACATGCTTCCGGATGGACGTGTACAGCACCATATTTGAAGTATTTTACTAAAATATAAATATATAAACCTGAATTGTACAGTCACTAGATCTAACCACTAATTACAAAATCTGTAAGAATACATTAAATGACACTAGAGGATATCATCCCCAAAGTTCAAACAACAGGAACTACGAGACAAAACTGGCTAATAAATAAATTGGGAAAGGGAGGCTGGAAGAAAGAGTGATGTGTGTTCAATCATGGGGATTTGAACACTGAAGATATTAAAAGAATTATTGGGTTTGCCAAAAAGTGCTTTCAGTTTTTAAGTACAAATAAAAGACACATTTTTCATTTTCACCAAGAACTTTATTGAACAACGTATTCACCCTTTGGTTCCACTACCTTCTGCCATTTTTCAGGCAACTTCATAATTCCATCTTCCCAAAACATTTTATCTTTTTGACCAAAGAACTGTTCCAGGTACCTTTTACAGTCTTGCAAGGAATTGAAATTTTTTCCTTTAAGAGAATTTTGTAAAGACCCAAATAAATGGAAATCCAAAGGTGCAATGTCTGCTGAATAGGTGGATGAATCAGAACTTCCCAGCCAAGCTGTAACAGTTTTTGCCTGGTCATCAAAGAAACATGCAGTCTTGTGCTATCCTGATGGGAGATTATGCGTTTTCTGTTGACAAATTCTGGATGCTTTTTGTTGAGTGCTGCTTTCTGTTGGTCTAACTGGGAGCAGTATTTGTTGGAATTAATCATTTGGCTTTCCAGAAGGAGCTCACAATAGAGGACTCACTTCCAATCGCACCATATACACAACATCACCTTCTTTGGATGAAGACCGGCCTTTGGTGTGGTTGGTGGTGGTTCAATTCACTTGCCCCATGATCTCTTCTGTTCCACATTATTGTACAGTATCCACGTTTCATCACCTGTCACAATTTGTTTTAAAAACGGAACGTTTTCAGTATGTTTAAGTAGAGAATCTCATGCGGAAATATGGTCAAGAAGGTGTTTTTCGCTTAATTTATATGGAACCCAAAGATCAAAGTGATTAACATAACCAAGCTGGTGCAAATAATTTTCAGCGCTTGATTTTGGTATTTTGAGTATGTCGGCTATCTCCCGCGTGGTATAACGTTGATTGTTCTCACTTAATGTCTCGATTTGATCGTTATTGACTTCAACTGGTCTACCCAACTATGGAGCATTGTCCAGCGAGAAATCTCCAGCACGAAACTTCACAAACCACTTTTGACACATTTGATCAGTCACAGCACCTTCTCCATACACTGCACAAATCTTTTTTGCGTTCCAGGTGCATTTGTAATCTTCCTTGAAATAATAAAGCATAATCTGCTGAAGATGTTGCTTATTTCTTCCATCTGCAATATTAAAATGGCTACACAAAAATTCACCAATTTTGATACTTTTTTTTTAATGCATGCTGATATGACAGCTGTCACAATACAATCTAACAAAATTGTTTCAAATGAAGTTAAAGACAACTAAGTGCTACTACAGCCATATTACAGAAAAAAAGAACAAACATTTTGGTGAATCCAATATTATTTTTAACTGTATTTTACATATAATTACTAGTCCAAATTGTTTGTGAAGTTTCTAGAAATACATGCTGAAATATTTACGTATAAAATTAAATGATCTAACTCAAAAGAAAACCAATGAAGTGTGGAGTATTGTTTGGCATTTGGATAAAAGAAGATTGGCCATATGTTATTATTAAAGCTGGGTGAAAGAGGTTCATTCCACTATTCTCTCTACTTCACTATATATTGGAATTTTTCCATGTTTAAAAGTGAAAAAGAATTAACCCATAAAAAAATGAAAGAACAAGTCACCCACATGGAGAAAATAGCTGCCATTCTGTAACTGACAAGGTATGCAATGATTAGATATTTCATTTAGCATATTGTAATTGTTATTGGGGTCTTTTCTTCAAGTGCAGCTTCTAACTGCCTATCATATTTATATGGAATAAAATAATTAATTTCTGAACATTAATATTATATCCAACATTTTTCTAAATTCTCATATCCTCTTAGATATTCCAAATAAACATAATTTTTACACTCCTGACATGATAGAAGAATACCTATATTTTTGTGTTAAGTGTAATTGTGACTTTTGGATTGGGCCACATGTAAATATATTTTATGATAATAAATATCTGCCTATCCCAATTTCATTAAATGTAGGCAATTATATTATTAGCAACTATGGAGATGATTTAGGATTTCCTAATGCTGGATCATCTTTTCATTATTGTATAAGCTTGACTTGTTCAAAGTTTATTATTCTTTCATGTGCTATCTTTTTTTTTCCATTTTTGTAGCAACATTCAAAAAATTGTCTTGGTTTCTGCTTTTCTTATTTGTTGCTATCTTTCACAGGCCTTGGTATTCTTCAAAATGATTTGGAATTTGGATTTCTTTTTGATATTCTTCCTTTCATGTTGTTGTCTGCTTTTGAATAATCATTTTAAAATGTCTTGAGCTGGTGTTATTTCAGAAATAGCTTTTCTCTTTCTTTTTCTCATTTTTTTAATATGTAAAGTGTTCTGTATGGATTTTGTATCTCTTTTGGCATGTATGTTTTATATTTTCCTAAAAATTCATTCATTCCAATGAGGTTTTCAAATTAATTTGCATAATTCTGATTGTAGCATTTAAAGCTACAAATTTTCACTCAAACATTACTTTAACGAATTCCCATGTATTTGAATATGGAATGCTTATGTTGTTCATTTATTCTAAGTCTTTTGCAATAACAGCTTTGATTTATTGTGTGGCCCAAAAGTTTTTTAGTGGTATCTTAGGTCTCTTTTAATATATATTTTGTTTCAGTTTGGTAGAAATTATTTTTTTCTAGGCACACTCTATAGGAACAAGAAAAAAGTGAGACTTCATAGAGGATTTGACATGTCTGCTGGGACCATAATAATATGTAGCCATTTTCCAATGAAGGTAAGGGTCTCCCAAGAAGAAAAAATTAATAAACAAAGGAATAAAACCCTGATACTTGGAGGAGTTATTTGTAAATCAATTACATTATGTTATATGTAGCATGAGGAGCACTCTATGTATTATGCTGTAGAGTAAAGCAAAAAGAGATAGATGATAGAGGGCCTTATGTGCCACACAACTTATACTTTACTCCAAAGAAAAATTGAAGTATTAGTCATGGAAGTAAAATCACCAAGTTTAAACATTATAATCAAGACAAGGCACTTATAAGAAGGATAAAATGGAGAAATAAAGATTGGAGACTAGAGACTTCAACATTATTCAAACAAGAACCAGAAAGAATCTAAAATAAGATAGTAGATATGGCAATATCATCTTTACCAATTTTCCTGGACTTGGTCCCTGTTATGAACTGAATATTTGGGTCCCCTCCCCAAATTCATATGCTGAAGCCCTAACCCCAGTGTAGATATATTTGAAGAGGGGACCTCTAAGGAAGTAATTAAGGTTAAATGAGGTCATAAGGATGGGGCCATGATCTGATGGGATTAGTGTCCTTACAAGAAGAGACACCAGAGAGCTCACTTGCTTTCAGCAAGCACACAAAGAAGAGGTTGTGTGAACACACAGTGAGATGGTAGCTACAAGCTAAGAGAGCCTACAAGCTAAGAGAGGAGGCCTCAGAATGAAACATACCTGGCTGGCACCTTAATCTTTGACTTCCCAACCTCCAGAACTGTGATGAACTAATTTCTGTTGTTTAAGCCATCCAGGATGTGGTATTTTGTTATGGAAACCCAAGCAGACTTATAGAGGCCCTTATTGGATATTGGGATGTGAGGGGAGGAGAAGAAAAAGAGGGCTTTCTTGATAGAATGATTGAATAACAAATGCATTAAAGAGATTTAAAAAACATCCAGTTATAAGATAAATAAATACTAGAGATGTAATGTACCACATGATAAATATAATTAACACAGCTGTGTGTTATATATGAAAGTTTTTTTTTGGCTGTGTTCCGTTTTCATTGCTGTGTGCAGGCTTTCTCTAGTTGCTGTGAGCAGGGGCCACTCTTCGCTGCAATGCACATGTTCTCATTGCAGTGGCTTTTCCCATTGTGGAGCACAGGCTGTAGGCATGCGGGCTTCAGTAGTTGTGGCTTGTGGGCTCTAGAATGCAGGCCCAGCAGCCGTGGCAAACAGGCTTAGTTGCTCCACAGCATGTGGGATCCTCCCAGACCAGGGCTCAAACCCTTGTCCCGTGCATTGGCAGGCGGACTCTCAACCACAACACCACCAGGGAAGTCCTATATGAAAGTTTTTAAGAGAATAAACCCTAAAAGCTTTCAGCACAGGAAAAATTTTTTTTAATTTCTTTTTTTTTTTGAGTTTAAAAAGGTATTATTCTTTATTTTAAAAAATGGTGATAAAATATACATAATGTAAAACTTACCATCTTCACTATATTTAAGTGTATAGTTCAGTGGCATTAAGTACATTCATATTGTTTGTCCAACCATCACCACCATCCACCTCCAGAACGTTTTTCTTTTTTTTTCACACACACACACTGTATTTTATTTTTACAAAAGATAAATAAACTGACACCAAGCATTGACCACAACAAAAGCAACAATGATTGCAATTACCAAACATAAAGCACACTCATACTATGTCATAATATTAATTTTGTATCTGTATGAGATGATGAATGTTCAATAAACTTGTGATAATCACTTCATGATGTATGTAAATCAAATCATTATGCTATAAACCTTAAACTTATACAGTGGTATATGTCAATTATATCCCAGTAAAACTAGAAGAAAAAGTACATATATACTTGACTGGTCTTGTTCCATGTTAATATAAAATACATCTTAATGGAATACATGTGTCCATAATTACTAAACTGGCTAGAATAAATACTTATATAATTGTTATATTTATATAACTTGATTAAAATAGCAACAGGATACATACCATTAATTTAGATATTAGAGCTTACCACTAGAGATTTACGTTTTAGATTGTTAAAGAGAGCCTGAAAAGATGTCACACACTTCCAGTCTAATCAGTCATTAGTTTAAAACCAATAAAAATGACACCTGAAAATTGGAATCTCAGTAATGAGACTATATTGAAAGATAATTTTGGAATACACCAAAGACAGATTTTTCTGATTTAGAAATTCTGCTTTTCACTAGTTCTTTAGGCATTACACATTTTATTTGTCAGTCTCTACACCTGGGAAAATATTTGTACCATAGGTAAAATTGTTTTAATGTCACATAAAGTAGTTACTGTGGTGTTTCTTAGATTACACAGTCTTGACAATAGAGAATCAGTGTGTATACTCAGAAAAATGAGGAACAGATGGTCAGTGTGAAATCAATAATTTCTTAAGTCTCCAGGCATTAGTGCCCACTGGTGCTGACAAAAATGATTGCCTTTCAGAATCCTTAGAACTTATGGCCCTAAGCACAGCCTTGGGAAGTGAGAAAATAAAATGAAGGAAAGAGCCCTATACCGTGAGAACCACTAAGAATATAATGAGATAATAAGAATGCTGAAGAATTTGGCAAAGCTCATAAAACCCTTTCCTTCTTCCTTTTTCCCTTTCCTTTTTTTAGGTCCTCCCTTATCTCCCCCCTCCCCTCACACACACACACCACACTATCCTCATCAACTGCTCTTCACTGAGAGTAAAATAAAAGAAGATGCGATTACTGTATTCTTAAACTTACAAAGAGAACAAGGCTTTCAAAACCTCAGATCCTCCCTTCTGAACATCTGGTTTCACTAGTTCTTTAGTCACTCAATCTATAATTGACCATAATTCTCCAAATGTCATCAAGAATTAAACATAATATTTTTACAAATAAAAATTAAGAAGGCACTGGAAATAGACATGGTGAATTCCAAATCATTACTGTGAATTTGATTACCAAACTGAAATGTCCATCTAGTTTTGGCAGAACTTTTATAATGTAAAGGTAGTTTACTAACAGTAATATGATCTGTAGCTTCAGATTATGTTAACATCTGAAAGAGGTAAAGAGACAGGAACATATAGATCTTAAATAAATAACTGTTTTGCCTCAGGAAGATTTAAAAGATAGAAGCTTCTGGTGAGACTGATATTTTCTACTCCATTGCTTTTCTTTCATTTATTGTCAATGGACTACTGACTCTCCAAATATATCTCTCTGCTGAAAAAATGTCTCTGGAGTTCTAGACCCACACGTCTACAGGCCAGGTGGGTAGCTCCATTGGTTTGGCACACTCGCACCTGCGCCTCAATGGGTTTAAAACTGAAGCCCTCCTCCCCACTTGAACCTGTTCTGTGACCTTTAATAAAATGTTAGCATCATCATCCAGTTTCCCAGGCCAGAAACCCGAGCCTCAACTTTAAAGTGATAATATATTCTCATTTTTCATTAGTGTCCCCTTTCACTCTCAAAAGTATATTCTTTTGGACAATAAATTATAGGATTACCTTGATCATCTTTGTCTCTTCTCTTTCACTTTCAACTTGTATCTGAACAAACACCAGGTCTTTTCATTCTTCTTCTTAAATGTATCTCAATTTTGCCCACATCTCTTCTTCAATGCTACTACCGTTGCTTCAGGATGCTACTATCTCTCCCTGGGGAAAAAATTAAACAGAATATTTGAAGCATCTCGTAAAGCAGGTAGCATATCTCTCCTGTTTAATTTTGTATTCTCAGTCCAGTGGGGCACCTGTTGTGAGCTTATAAATGTCTGTTGTTTAAATGAATTATCCAGTGATCCCAAACCCTGGCCACACCTTGTAGATTTGTCCCCCCAGCTCCCTCACACCATCCTCGGTGGGAGCAGTAATGGTTGTAGAATATGGCCTGTGCTAAGATTTGGAATGACTCAAACTCAACAGATGAACCCTATCCCGAGTAACTTTGGGATCTAATATCCCACATGCCACGCAACATGACTAAAAAACGAAAACAAACAAAAACTGAGAATCTGAACCAAGAGATTCAAGGATCAGTCTGACTGCTTTCTAGAAAAGAGAAAGTGTAAACTCAGAAACTGGGAAACAGTGGATGCTTGCCTGTAAGGGTAGAGATGAATAATGTTGACATGCAAAGAAAAAAAAGGGATTAGAAAGCAGGCTGTAGGCGAAGTCCCCTGGGGGTACCCTTCCATGTTCCCAGGCCCTGGCTCTAGTCTATTTCTGGGGCTGAACCACATCCCTACTCTGTTCTGTGAGTGATTTCTATATCCTTAAAATAAGTCCCCTTTTTATAAGATAGCTCAAGAGGAATTTTTTAATTTATAACCTGAAAAGTCTTAATTAATTCAGTCTCACTATCATCTGTGAAGATTTTTCAAAATAAAAATGACAAAGCTCACCCCAGGAGATTCAGTCTCAGCTTAAGACTCAGTGGGAATGCATGGGGAGACTGGCCTCTCTCAAGATATTTTTAACAGCTTCACAGATCATTCTGATGCTCAGCCAGGGTTGAAACCCACTGAACTATACTATTTGTTGTAGGGAAATATAAAAGAAAAGGACAGTAACCCAGAACTCCAGGGATTTTAGATTTCATTAATTATATTGGACATGCATATGTAAATAAGACTTAAGCATGCTTTCAAAGGAATGTATCAAATGTTTGAACTATGTTTAGAAGTATTGAATAACAGGATGGAATGGGGACACTGGAATTATAGCAAACTGTTTCTTTTAGAAAAATGCATTTATCTCAATCTCAAAGGTATCTTTCAGCTCTATAAATTAGAAAACTAATTAACCTCTTAATAATACAAAAATGATTATCGTTTAGGTAAAGATGACATAATTTGAGTTTAAATAAAAGGGTCAAAATGTTCAAATCATGCAAATAAATTGTAAATTAGGATTAGCTTCTTGAAGACCATAAAACTGAAATTTTCATTTGATTTACTGCCAGATGAACCCATCCTATGTAAATTCTGTATATCTGCTCTGGGCCATTTTTCTCTGAATTATATGCCATTTATCATCCTGACATGACTAAAATAGCATAAACTTCTATTGATAAAGATAATGCATTTTAAATGTCATTGCTCATATTCTGTTTATGTTTCCATGTACACTGGAAGAGGATCTTGAAAATTAGCAATATGCAAATAACATATTGACCAACAATACAATTTGACCCCAGAGAAAAAACATAAATGTGTGATAATTTTTCTCCATCAAAATAACTTGTTTATTCCTCACGATAATTCTCTTTATATGAGGAAAGGTACACAGCAATGTTATTTACAAGGATAGAACCATAAAAGTCTCTCAACTCCCAGGCCACCCCTTCCCACTTATTTAAGCATTCATCTATGTTTTGTACAGTATAAAACCTGCACATTCCTCTGGTTAGTAAGAAAGGGAGACATTCTTGCTTACCCTCAATTACACTGTATAACCCTGAATTTCAATAGCATTTGTTATGTTTTTGTGGCTATAATTTTTTAAGTATTATGATCACTCAAAAAAATTTCTTTAGACAGATGTTATCACTGTAAAGTTCAGTCAATCTATAAAACCTGAATGTACAATTAATTAACTAATATTGGTTTGGGAGCTAGAAGGCAGAAGGGAATCTCCTAGATAAGGAGGAGTTACCACTTTGTAGGGTCTAGTTCTCAACCTTACAGGCATAGAAATGAGATGTTCATTTGCTGAGTATTTTTTTTTCAAGTTTACCAACCATATACATTGCTATTCTTCTGAACTGCCTATTCAATTTTTGTCTGATTTTTCTGTTGCTGTACTCAGCATTTTATTATTGACCTTTAAGAATTTTGTATCATAAATCTTTACATATGTATTGCCACTATTTTCCAATTTGTTTTTCTTTGATTTGGCATTTGCTTTTTAGTTGTCAGAAGTTTTAAATATCTGTGTAATTCAAACTATCAGTTTTTTGGTCTTTATTGACTTATTTGGCCTGATCACTATTCAGAATATTTATTATAGATAACAGAAATAAACATCCGTTCAAAAAAAAGCATGGCTAAAGTTGGCAATCTCAATAGAGATTTAGTCAGCCATTTTTCTTAGTTCTTGGCAGGATGTACATGGTTGAGCACTCCTTCTTTCTTGACGTTTTTTCTTTATTTTCCATGATATCAAAGTCTCCTCGGTTTCATCTTTCCTCTCTTACGCCTCTTTTTCTGTCTCCTTCACAGGGCCATCCTACTTTACCCAAACAATAAATATTGCAATTCCTTAAGATTTGGTGCTAGAACATATTCTGGCATCATTCTGCACTCTCACCCTTGGATGCTTCATCGAAACTAATGAATTTAACTGCTATATATGGCCCGTTGGTTACTCACATCTTTATAGCTCCCACATGAATCACTCATCTGAACTCCATATATATTCAAATATCTACTTGACATATGTTCTTACAAATTTCAAAGTACCTGAAAACTCAGATGTATGAAACTGAGATCTTTATTTCACTCCACTCCCTCACCAACGTGATCCTCTTCCCATATTAACTAACTCATGAATATGCACATGAAATTCAGAAATTCAGGAGCATCTCTCACATTACATTTTCCCTTATTTCTATACCCAATGTACTGTGAAGTGGAGGTATGATTATCCCTCTTGGATTCACTTATTACTGTTTATCTTTGTAAGCTACCATCAGCTCTCACCTGGATCACTTCAATAGCTGAAATCAGTAGTCAGTAAACTTTTGCTGTAAAGGCCCTGAAATAAATATTTTAGGGTGTTTGAGCATTGTGATCTCTATTGAAATTACTAATGCTGAAATTGTAATGACAATAGCAGTCACAGGCAGTAAATTAAAGAAATGAATAAGAATGACTGTGTTCCAATAAAACTTTATTTATGGACACAAATTTGAATTTCACATAATTTTTATGTGACATGAAATTTTATTCTTCTATTTTTCTTTCAAACATTTAAAAATGTAAAAACAAATTTTAACTCCTGGGCTGTAAAATAAAGCACGTGGCAGGCTGGATTTAGCCCACAGATCCCTAGTTTTCTAATCCGTTGTCTTAAGTGGTCCTCCACCTTTTACTGCATATCTTTTAAATTTATTTTTAACACTGCAGGCAAAGGGATCTTGTGGAATTCAAATCTGATTATGTCAAACTCCTTCTCAATGACTTTCCTTGGCTTTTAAGGCAAATGTGAAACTTTCTGACACTGTTTCAAGGCTCTGTAGGGTCTGATTCTTACCTTTCTTTATTTTCATTTTATACTATCTTGATGGACATTTCATATCATACTCCATGCATTTCTCTCACCAATAATTTTTGACCAGAACTTCTTATCAGTATAACATGGAGACTCTGATTCTTCATTTTTAAGTCCTGCCTCACATATAGGACATGATCACCAAGTATTTATTAGAAAAGGTTAGTTAGAAAAAGTTCTCTTACAAACTGTTTATGTAAAGTGAGTTTCACAACTTTGCCTTCTTGCATTTCAATTTACAAACAAAATATGTATTTTCTGGTTGTCAGATCCTATGTGATAACTGTGTGGTGTCATACAATTATAATCTTTAAGATGGCATCTAACTCTATGTCATGTATTTCAAAAAATCTTGCTAAACACCTAGGAATCAAAACTGAATACTTTTTGTTGTTGTTTTTTGTTTTTTTGCGGTACGCGGGCCTCTCACTGCTGTGGCCTCTCCTCCACGGGAGCACAGGCTCCGGACGCGCAGGCTCAGTGGCCATGGCTCACGGGTCCAGCTGCTCCCCGGCATGTGGGATCTTCCCGGACCGGATCACGAACCCGTGTCCCCTGCATCTGCAGGTGGACTCTCAACCACTGGGCCACCAGGGAAGCCCCAAAACTGAATGCTTTTAATAAGACCTTGTAGTGGAATTTATGTAAATTCACTCATTATGTGTAACAAAACAAAAATGCTTATTACTCTGATTTAAATGTTGCTTTCTACATGAATAATCTGTACTGAATTCCATTTTTCAAATCAGTTTACTTAAATGACTTTTGACAAGCTATTAAATAATGTCCATAAGTCAGTAAGTCAGAAATATGAGATTGTTATTACATCTGACACTTGACTCTGTTGGGGGCACCCTGTACAATTTAATCAAGAGAAACTCACCTGGCTTCTATACCTATGCTGACTCTCCACTGTGCCAATTAATTGGGTTACATATGCCAAATCTTATTAACATAATCAGCACATTAAATGGTAAAGGTATTAGTGGTTATATAAAAATGAATCTCTATAATCATAGTAATAGTAATAATGACATTTTGACTCTTCTTCAAGTCTGGACATTATAAATTGTGATTTCTCACAATGGTCATCCAACAGGGTAAAAACTATATCATGAGAGCTGGACAACTTAAGAGTGAATTAACTAACATGATTTAAATACAAAATTTAGGGCTGAAAGAACTAGTTAATTAACTTCAGGCAAGTCATTTAATTTCTCTTTGTCTAAAATATGTCACATGTAAAATGGGCTAATAGTAACAACCTCATCATATACATTAGAGAATTGTGTGTATGTGTGTGTAAACACTGTCATACACATTTAAGATGTTATAATGCTCACTTTTCCATGGTGCATTTGCCTGGAAGATCAATCAGTCAACCTTTTATTATTGGATTGTTCTAAAACATAATGAAATATCTGATACAAGTTGAATAATATCACTTTCAAAGTAGGTCTATTCTGATCACCCTATTTTAAACTGCAACTCAAAGAATGTACCCTGTACCTCACACTCACAATCTACCCTGATCTTTTTATTCCATAGCATTTATCACAATCTAGCATACAATTTTTCTATGTATGATATTTCCTTTCCTTCTCTACTATACTGTAAGTTCTATGAGTGAGGAGTGCAAAACTATTTTCCTATATTGGGTGGAGTCGAGAAGATAGTAAGCACTTAAAAACTATTTGTTGGATAAATGAATTAATGAACTTCACACTTTGACCTTTTGATGCCTTCCTTCTTCTACTTATTCTCAAAGTTACTTTTAAGCCTCCAAAAATAACCTCTCATTCTAGTCTCATATGTTCCCATTGACCCAAAAGTTTAACAAATGGTCTACACTTGACCATTTATTCGATATCTAATTTTAGTAGTATTAGTGATTTGGCTATTATAAATCATTTCAATATGCTTTCAAAGAAGTAGATAGGTGTTTCATCTAATCCTGTGGGACTGTTTTTGTGAATCACTGATAATTTTTTTTCTTGGAACTCTGTCACACCAGGGGAATAGGTTGTCATAGTATCTGCTGAATTTAACAAGCACAGATCATCCAATAAAAATCATTTGGCATAATCTAAATTATAGGATAAAATGACATGCTAGGTTAATTATGACCACTGTTATTCTAAAGTACATAATGACTTCATCATTTATTTTTCTTCTCTTGTTCTGGGAAACAAGTATTTTGGTTACTTTGAAATGACCTTTGAGTACATAATGACATCATCATTTATTTTTCTTCTCTTGTTCTGGGAAACAAGTATTTTGGTTACTTTGAAATGACCTTTGAGTACATAATGACATCATCATTTATTTTTCTTCTCTTGTTCTGGGAAACAAGTATTTTGGTTACTTTGAAATGACCTTTGAGTACATAATGACATCATCATTTATTTTTCTTCTCTTGTTCTGGGAAACAAGTATTTTGGTTACTTTGAAATGACCTTTAAGATATGGCTATTTTAGAAGATTTGAGGTAATAAAAATTGGCATAGAAGAGTCCCTAGAACAAAAATTTTAGGCCATAAATTCACTTTTGTGGGAGGTATTTGATGATAATGATAACATTACAGAGAAATTCATTCGAGGAACATCTAAGTCTCTAGGTATACAACAGACTGACCATTAGATATGATACTTTTGGAGTGGTAATAAATGCAAAAGATCAGTCACAACATACACTAAGCCACAAGTCAGCGCCAAGGCTTCAGAATAACTCAGAAGATGGCAAACTTCCGAAGGTCTTAACTGTCCTTGAAAGTAGACCCAAAGGTTCTTTGTTCTTCCTTAACAAAAAAACTGTCAGAATCTCTCACCAGGCAGGTAACAATATTTTTTTAAATGAAGAATAATATTTTTAACTTTAAAAGACAAGTAATAAGATAAAATACCAAATAATAATAATAACAATTCAGGCATTTAATCTATTCTTTTTTTTTTTTTTTTTGTATTTAATCTATTCTTGCACTAGAAATTCACTCAGGTGATAAAACAAGAAAACTTTAAATAATTATCTCAGAATTTAACTCAGTATTATTTATTTAAAAATTATTGGATTAATATACATAGGCATAGATATTAGAAAGAAAATATATTTTAGATTATATTTGCTTCTATCTCTTATAAAATTTTTAATGTAAATGTATGTATTGTGATGGTTTGGGCAGCAAGTAGCCAGAATTCTAGCTCAACTTGCTAACAATGAGTAAGTTGGAATACTCCACACAAAAGATACCAACATCAGGGGGCTTCCCTGGTGGCGCAGTGGTTGAGAGTCTGCCTGCCAGTGCAGGGGACACGGCTTCGTGTCCCGATCCGGGAAAATCCCACATGCCGCGGAGTGGCTGGGCCCGTGAGCCATGGCCGCTGAGCCTGCGCTCCGCAGCGGGAGAGGCCACAACAGTGAGAGGCTTGTAAAGCAATTATACCCCAATAAAGATGTAAAAAAAAAAAAAAAGATACCAACATGAGCAGCTCAGGTTTCATTAACTCAACATTTCAAGGACCCATATTCTTTCTATCATTTCCTCAGGCATTTTCAAAGTGTTTTCTCTGCTAGTTTCGTTTCCTTCATGGCCACGGAATGGCTTCCACAGGCCCAAATGTCCCAAGCAGATAGGACAACATGCAGGGAATATGACAGATGACAATCCTATGTTTCTTACTAAGAGTAAGGAAACAATTCTTAGAAGCCAATAACATATATAACTTCACATCTTATTGTACAGAAAGATGTCATATGCCTAAATGATTGGTTACATGAAGCACAGGACATTGGGAAGGAGAATGGATTATTTGAACAAAATGAGGGTATTGTATGAAAGGAATGGAGACTGAGGAAATTCCACTAAATGTTATGTGAGCATTATACAACATCTACTACATTCATCATTTAATTTATTTGTTAAGTAAATATTTATTGAATGTCTACCATGTTGCAGGCATTGAGAATTAAACATCAGAAACAAAATCAAGAATAGGAAAAGTGAGATCTCTGCCCTCATAGCATCTGCTTGTTAATGAAAAGAAAATCTCAGTATCATAATAATAATGAATATTATTAAAGAAAAATAGATGGATATAAAACATTTTAAAGAGATAACTGTATTTGCTAATGCACAGAATGTGAATAGTGAGAGCAAGGTAGAAATCTTGGTGGATGAGTGTATTTACTGAGATAGTGAAACAGGTTTGAGGGCCAGTTATGCAGTAGAAACGTGGGGATCTCAAGAGTTCTGTTTTGCTCTGAAGTAGGCATGAGAAATTTAAATGAAAATATTGGATACCTTAACCTGGAGTTCCAAGGAGAATCTCTACTGAAAGTTTACATATTCCATGGAATTACCTCATGTTCTCTGGATATTTATTTTTACATTATTTAAAACAGCTTATGGGGCTTCCCTGGTGGCGCAGCGGTTGAGAGTCCGCCTGCCCATGCAGGGGACACGGGTTTGTTCCCCGGTCCGGGGAGATCCCACATGCCGCGGAGCGGCTGGGCCCGTGAGCCATGGCTGCTGAGCCTGCGCGTCCGGAGCCTGTGCTCCGCAACGGGAGAGGCCACAACAGTGAGAGGCCCGCGTACCACACACACACAAAAAAACAGCTTATGGTGGGAATGCAAAATGGTACAGCCACCTTAAGACAGTTTGGCAGTTTCTTACAAAACTAAACATCCTCTTACCATATGATTCAGCAGTTGCACTCTTTGGTATTTACCCAGAGGAGTTGAAAACTTATGTCTGCACAAACATTACACACGGATTTTATATTTTATAGCTTTACTCTCAATTGCCAAAACTTGGAAGCAACCAAGATGTACTTCAATAGGTAAGTGAATAAACAAACTGGTATATACAGGCAACAGAATATTATTCAGCACTAAAAAGAAATGAGCAATTTAGCTGTGAAAAGCCATGTAGGTAGACTAACTGCATATTACTAAGTAAAAGAAGCCAATACAAAAAGCCATATATATGATTCCTACTACATGATACTCCAGAAAAGTCAAAACTATGGAGATGGTGAAAAAATCAATGGTTGCCAGGGCTTTAGAGGCAGAACATAGAGGATTTGGGGGCAGTAAAACTACCCTGGTTGATACTATAATAGTATATACATGTCACTGTACATTTGCCAAAACTCATAGAATATACAACACCAAGTATAAACCCTAATGTGAACTATGGGCTTTGGGTGGCAATAGAGTGTTGATGTAGATTCATTGACTGTAACAAATGTACCACTCTGTTGTGGCATTTTGATAATGAGGGAGGCTGCACATGCGGGCAGGCAGGAGGTATATGAAAACTGTGTACTTTATGTTCAATTTTTCTGTGAACCTAAAACTGCTTTAAAGAAAAAAAATGTTTTAAGCAAGTTGCAGGAAGATATTTTTGTAACTACACTTTACAGGCAGAGATGTAATCATTTCAAATTGTAAAGAGGAAGTTCTGTCATCTAATACTTTGCTGAAATAAGCCAAAACTATCACTAAAAATTGATTATAGAAAGTGAAAATACAAAATACAGTTTAAAAAATTATTGTTCAAATTCAGTTATCAGTTGATGTGTTCTTCTTAAAAATTACAGGCACAAGTTCATCAACTTGTGGAGTTCAGCATCTCCAGCAGAGTTGCTTTTTCTTTATCTCTTGTTTCTTAAGAGCCTTGAGATCTTTATATAAATTGCTTTGGCAAAATTTAGAAAGCTAATTACTTTTTTATTGACATTCAATGAACCTGTTATTGAAACCTGCACACTCCTTGCAATGATGCATAACACGCATAATTATTTTACCATCTCAGATTTCTCATATAACATAAAGAGACAATTTCATGAACAATGATATATGATTGTACCAAATAACACAAGATTAAAAAATTAAATAAGAAAAATGACTAAGAACTTAACTCCAGGAAGCTGAATACAATGATATATTCAGTTAGTGAGGCATTTATCTGACACCTTGGTGGACAGGGCACTATACTAGATGTCTTTTGATGATATAGGATGATGGAAAGAAACAAGCAGTATGAAGATTATACATATAAAGAAGAAGCAACATTTAGAAAATTTACTAACGGCAGTGTGCCTGTTCTTTTGTCACTTAGAATTTTTGAAAAGGGGGAAAGGGAGGGCTTTGTATTTTTCATCTCAATTTCTGACCGAATAACAACAAGAATTTATTTTTGTCTGAAAATCTGTAATAAAAAGAACTAAAGGGGGAAAAGGAAGAATTACAAGAGAATTCTAAAGAACAGAATGAGTAATTTTTTATACAATTTTGGTAGATACAGGTTTGTATATTTAGATTACTATTTATAATTTCATGGTTAAAACTCTTTGGATGTAAATATACACATCAAAATTAGACATTAAATTCACAGCAAACCCTCCATGGTACCTGTGAATTTTTCTGTTACCTGGAACTAGAAGAAACAGATAAAGAATATTCATAACCAATGTGTGAAGCTGATTTGCAATTTCTGTGAACCTTGATACTGAATAAATTGCAGCCATGCATCAAAATCATAAGCTGACCTTTGACCAAATATGAGACTTAAGTAAACTTACTTTTCTTTACAGTATTAAGAAACTTTCTATACCTTTGTGAGATTTCTCAGTAGAAATATTTTATTGCTGTATATTTCATCACATCTCATCAAATTATTTTGCTTGTGGTGCTATTTGTTATTCTCCTTTGATATATCCTTTCTCATCATTCTTCTTAAGTGAATTTGTTTCTCCTCAAGAGTTCAATAGAAACAAGGTTTATTTCAAATTTTTATTCTGATGTATCAAAGCACTTCACATATGTTTAGAGTGATAATTCTTGGTTTTGCACTTAAAAAGTGCTATTTCTGAATATTTAAGTACATATCTATACAACATTTAAAATTCTGACATTTAGTTGGAAACAACCCATGAAATATTTATATAAATGGAATGCTTCAACTAATACACAAAAACCAATATGAATTTGTAAACGTTGAATTAAATTTAGATATAGAATTATTTCTACCAAGTAACAAAAAATAATATAAAGCAATTTTCATAGGGTTTATTATTAGAGTCTGAAGAAATAAACTTTTGCCACAATGTATAATATAGTTATAATGAAATATAAAATATATTACAAATACCAAAACATCATAAAAATGTGTAATTACTTAAAAACAAAAAAATTTTAGGTAGAAGCATTGAAGAGGAATTTAAGTATAGTGATTTACTTGTAATTATAATATTTATTAGTGTATACTCATAGTTTTATATTGATATGATCAAGATTAATTATGTTAACCACAACTGTGAGTATTATGATAGGTTTGATATTATTTATTTACATCATTTAAAATGTAAATACATACAAAGGAACAGGAAAAAAATGTCCTGTAAACCTCTGAAATGAAGAATGTATATCATTATAAAGTAAATTTAATGTCTTTCTAACTTTTGTATAGCTTTTCTCATAGCTCTAGAACATGTCCCTATATAGCTACTTACGAAGAAGAAAAACCATCTCTTCAACCAATATTGTTGTATTTTCTCCTGTGCTTTTCTACTGTCATGCACAATTTCTTTTGCCATTAAATATTTTATACATGACAGATTCACCTCAGCTCTTCTGCATATGAATAGAAAAGGGGAGGATAATAGTATCCAAATAAGTGGAGGTGAATGAAATTAAAACAGGAATATTCTGATTTTATGGGGTAAAAACATCGTGACCATGTTGATAATAAAATGTTCTTATAGGGCTTCCCTGGTGGCGCAGTGCTTGAGAGTCCGCCTGCCGATGCAGGAGACACGGGTTCGTGCCCCGTTTTGGGAAGATCCCACATGCCGCGGAGCGGCTGGGCCCGTGAGCCATGGCCGCTGAGCCTGCGCGTCCGGAGCCTGTGCTCCGCAAATGGGAGAGGCCACAACAGTGAGAGGCCCGCATAACGCAAGGAAAAAAAAAAAAAAAAAAAAAAAAAAAAAAAATGTTCTTATAGAATACTGTGATATATCAGGCCAATTCTAAGTCTTAGTCAACTTAACCTTAATGACACATTCACCAATGTTAATATTCAGGCAACTGGATCAAATGACTTCTTAAAGTCCTTCCATGTCTATGAATCTATAATTTATTTTTTGGATTTACCATTATATCTTTTCATTCTCATGAGATTAAAATGGTATATTTCACATATGTGTAAACATGGTCTCCTTTTTCATTAAAAGGCCTTTGCTGAACAAACATTTCCTTTAAAAAAATCAATTAATTGCTGCTTCAAGCTAGAGAGCAGTAAAAACCTAGGCAAAACCTCTTCCATAAAAAACTGGAAAGCTAGAAAATTATTTAAAAACTGTTTTCAGAGACCAGAAAAGAGACAACTCAGAGCTATGATTTCTGAGACAAGAGAAATAAATGAGATGAACTATAAAATTACCATGGCTTTCTGCTTAGAGGCAATTTCTAGACCAGGAAAACATGGAGGGGGAACCCAAACAAAACCTAGTGGCCTAGTTGAGGTAGGGAAATAGAGACTGCAGTCTGACATATTTATGGAACCCTAACAGGGTCAAGATTTAGTAGTAAGTTTTAACTATCCCTAGAGTGAGGGATATCTCTGCCCTCAAAGATCTAAAGAATTGCTTTGAAGGGATCAAAGTGATCTACAATAACTAAAATGCCTGACCAAACAAGAACAAATAAAACACTCTTTAAAGCAAGACAGCAAAATCCAAACACTCAACAAGGTAACTCACATGTCTCTAACATACAATAAAAAAATTACTACTCATGTCCAAAAACCAAACAATGTAACCCAGTACCTGAAGAAAAATAAGCCAATAGAAACAGACTCAGGAATGACACTAGAAGAAAAGGGCATTCAAAAAGCTATTTTAAATGTATTCTATATATTTAAGAAGATAGAGAAATAGATGAATATGATAGGAAATAGAAACTATAAAAAATAATCAAATGTAAATTATAAAGATGAAAAATACAATGTCTGAAATGAAATTGCCCTTGGATGAGATTAAAAGCAGATTAAACACTGAAAAAGAAAAGATCATTGAACTTGAAGTCTTAACAACAAAGCAGAAAAAAAACCATCAGTGCCCTGTGTCCTGGTGTTTTTCATTTCCTATATTTCTTGTGTAAGGGAAATAGTATGCACAGAAGAATAAAGGTAAGAATTAACACAGACTTCTAATTAGAAACTATGCAAGTCAGAGATCACAAAATTATACCATTACATGCTGAAATTAAAAGAACCTGTCAACATAGAATCCTATACCCCCCATTAAAAAATGTGCTTAAAAAAAAAAGAGCAAAATAAAAATGGTTTCAGAAAAACAAAAGTCGAGAGAATTCCTTGCTACCAGAATAACACCACAAGACATGTTAATGAAAATTCCTTGGAAGAATAAAAATGATTACATATGGAAACTGAGATTTCTACAAAGAAACGAAAAGCACAAGACATAGTAAACATGGTAGTAAATATAAAATATTGCTTTTTCATTTTTAATTTTTTTAAAATAAAATTATATATAAATCAAAAATGTTAAAAATTTATGTGGGGTTTATAATATACGTAGAAGTAGAATGTGTTACAAAAAAAGCACCAATTATAATAAGGAATAAAATGGGAACATATGGTCTAAAAAAATCTTACATTTCTGAAGTGGTAAAAGTTTTTGGAAGGTAAACTTAGATAGTATGCTGTGACAGATGAGTAAACAAGGAAAATGCTCCACTCCCAAATCCTGTGTGGCCTGGTCACTAAAATCACACACAGCTGAGGTGCAACATAGGAGCACCTCAATGCATAAGGCAAAGGCTAACAGCCATAAAGGGGGAATCGACATTCACACAATCATAATAGGGGACTTTAACACCACACTTTCACCAAGGGAAAGATCATCTAAAATGAAAATAAATAAGGAAACACAACCTTTAAATGATACATTAAACAGGATGGACTTAATTGATATTTATAGGACATTCCATCCAAAAACAATAGAATACACTTTCTTTTCAAGTGCTCATGGAACATTCTCCAGGACAGATCATATCTTGGGTCACAAATCAAGCCTTGGTAAATTTTAAAAAATTGAAATCGTATCAAGTGTCTTTTCTGACCACAACGCTATGAGACTAGATATCAATTACAGGAAAAAGGTCTGTAAAAAAATACAAACACATGGAGGCTAAACAAGACACTACTAAATAACCAAGAGATCATTAAAGAAATCGAAAAGGAAAGGAAAGAATACTTAGAAACAAATGACTATGAAAACACAACAACCCAAAATCTATGGGATGCAGAAAAAGCAGTTCTAAGAGGGAAGTTTATAGTAATAAAATCCTACCTCAAGAAACAAGAAACATCTCAAATAAACAACCTAACCTTACACCTAAAGCAATTAGAGAAAGAAGAACAAAAAACCCACAAAGTTAGCAGAAGGAAAGAAATCATAAAGATCAGATCAGAAATAAATGAGAAAGAAATGAAGGAAATGATAGCAAAGATCAATAAAACTAAAAGCTGGTTCTTTGAGAAGATAAACAAAATTGATAAACCATTACTCAGACTCATAAAGAAAAGAAGGGAGAAGACTCAAATCAACAGAATTAGAAATGAAAAAGGAGAAGTAACAACTGACACTGCAGAAATACAAACGATCATGTGAGATTACTACAAGCAACTATATGCCAATTAAATGGACAACCTGGAAAAAAGGGACAAATTCTTATAAAAGCACAACCTTCCAAGACTGAACCAGGAAGAAATAGAAAATATAAACAGACCAATCACAAGCACTGAAATTGAGACTGTGATTTAAAATCTAACAATCAAAACCCCAGGACCAGATGGCTTCACTGGCAAATTCTATCAAACATTCAGAGAAGAGCTAACACCTATCCTTCTCAAACTCTTCCCAAAAATTGAAGAGGGAGGAACACTCCCAAACTCATTCTATGATGCCACAATCACCCTGATACCAAAACCAGACAAAGATGTCACAAAGAAAGAAAACTACAGACCAATACCATTGATGAACATAGGTGCAAAAATCCTCAACAAAATACTAGCAAACAGAATCCAACAGCACATTAAAAGGATCATACACCACGATCAAGTGGGGTATATCCTAGGAATGCAAGGATTCTTCAATATACGCAAATCTATCAATGTGATAAACCATATTAACAAATTGAAGGAGAAAAACCATATGATCATCTCAATAGATGCAGAAAAAGCTTTCAACAAAATTCAACACCTATTTATGATAAAAACTCTCCAGAAAGTAGGCATAGAGGGAACTTACCTCAACATGAATAAGGCCATATATAACAAACCCACAGCCAACATTGTTCTCAATGGTGAAAAACTGAAACCATTTCCTCTAAGATCAGAAACAAGATGAGGTTGTCCACTCTCACCACTATTATTCAACATAGATTTGGAAGTTTTAGCCACAGAAATCAGAGAAGAAAAAGAAATAAAAGGAATCCAAACCGGAAAAGAAGTAAAGCTGTCACTGTTTGCAGATGACATGATACTATACATAGAGACTCCTAAAGATGCTACCAGAAAAATACTAGAGCTAATCAATGAATTTGGTAGAGCTTTGGGATACAAAATTAATGCACAGTAATCTCTTGCATTCCTATACACTAATGATGAAACACCTGAAAGAGAAATTAAGGAAACACTCCCATTTACCATCGCAACCAAAAGAATAAAATACCTAGGAATAATAAAATACCTAGGAGACAAAAGACCTGTATGCAGAAAACTATAAGACGCTGATGAAAGAAATTAAAGATGATACAAACAGATGGAGAGATATACCACGTTCTTGGAATGGAAGAATCAACATTGTGAAAATGACTATACTACCCAAAGCAATCTACAGGTTCAATGCAATCCCTATCAAACTACCAATGGCATTTTTCACAGGACTAGAGCAAAAAATTTCACAATTTGTATGGAAACACAAAAGATCCCGAATAGCCAAAGGAATCTTGAGAAAGAAATATGGAGCTGGAGGAATCAGGTTCCCTGACTTTAGACTATACTACGAAGATTCAGTAATAAACACAGTATGGTACTGGCAAAAAAACAGAAATATAGATCAGTGGAGCAGGATAGAAAGCCCAGAGGTAAACCCACGCACATGTGGTCACCTTATTTTTGATAAAGGAGGCAAGAAGATACAATGGAGAAAAGACAGCCACTTCAATAAGTCATGCTGGGAAAACTGGACAGCTACATGTAAAAGAATGAAATTAGAACACTCCCTAACACCACACACAAAAATAAACTTCAGATGGATTAAAGACCTAAATGTAAGGCCAGACACTATAAAACTCTTAGAGGAAAACATAGGCAGAACACTCTATGATATAAATCATAGCAAGGTCCTTTTTGACCCACCCTGTAGAGAAATGGAAATAAAAACAAAAATAAACAAATGAGACCTAATGAAACTTCAAAGCTTTTGCACAGCAAAGGAAACCATAAACAAGATGATAAGACAACCCTCAGAATGGGAGAAAATATTTGCAAATGAAGCAAGTGACAAAGGATTAATCTCCAAAATATACAAGCAGCTCATGCAGCTCAATATCAAAAGAACAAACAACCCAATCCAAAACTGGGCAGAAGACCTAAATAGACACTTCTCCAAGAAGATATACAGATTGCCAACAAACACATGAAAGGATGCTCAACATCACTAATCATTAGAGAAATGCAAATCAAAACTTCAATGAGGTATTACCTCACACCAGTCAGAATGGCTGTCATCAAAAAATCTACAAATAATAAATGCTGGAGAGGGTGTGGAGAAAAGGGAACCCTCTTGCACTGCTGGTGAGAATGTAAATTGTTACAGCCACTATGGAGAACAGTATGGAGGTTCCTTAAAAAACTAAAATTAGAAGTATCATACAACCCAGCAATCCCACTACTGGGCATATACTCTGAGAAAACCATAATTGAAAAAGAGTCATGTACCACAATGTTCATTGCAGCTCTGTTTACAATAGCCAGGACATGGAAGCAACCTAAGTGTCCATCAACAGATGAGTGGATAAGGAAGATGTGGCACATATATACAATGGAATATTACTCAGTCGTAAAAAGAAATGAAATTGAGTTATTTGTAGTGAGGTGGATGGATCTAGAGTCTGTCATACAGAGTGAAGTCAGAAAGAGAAAATCAAATACCATATGCTAACACATATATATATGGAATCGAAATTAAAAAAATCGTTCTGAAGAACCTAGGGAAAGGACAGGAATAAAGATGCAGATGTAGAGAATCGACTTGAGGACATGGGGAAAGGGAAGGGTAAACTGGGATGAAGTGAGAGAGTGGCATGGACATATATACACTACCAAATGTAAAATAGATAGCTAGTGGGAAGCAGCCACATAGCACAGGGGGATCAGCTTGGTGCTTTGTGACCACCTAGAGGGGTGGGATAGGGAGTGTGGGGGGGGAGATGCAAAAGGGAGGAGATATGGGGATATATGTGTATATATATATATATATATATATATATATATATATGTATGTATGTATCGCTGATTTACTTTGTTATAAAGCAGAAACTAACACAACATTGTAAAGCAATTATACTCCAATAAAGATGTAAAGGAAAAAAAAAGATACCAATGACATTTTTCACAGAACTAGACCAAATAATTTTAAAATTTGTATAGAAACACAAAAGAACCTGAATAGCCAAAGCAATCTTGAGAAGGAAGAGCAGAGCTGAGGACATCACACTTCCTGATTTCAAACAATATTACAAAGCTATAGTAATCAAAACACTACTGTATTGGCACAAAAACAGACACATCAATCAATGGAACAGAATAGAGAGCCCAGAAATAAACCTATGCTTACACAGTCAGTTAATCTACAACAAAGGAGGCAAGCACATAAAATGGGAAAAGATTGTCTCTTCAATACATGGTGTTGGGAAAACTGGACAGATACATGCAAATGAATGAAACTGGACCATTCTCATATATACAAAAATAAACTCAAAATGTATTAAAGACTTAAATGTAAAACTTGTAACCATAAAAATCCTAGAGGAAAGCATAGGTAGTAAACTCTTTAACGTTGATCTTCTGGATCTGTCACCTCAGGCAAGGGCAAAAAAGTAAAAATAAATGAATGGGACTACATCAAACTGAAAAGCTTTTGCACAGTGAAGGAAACAATCAACAAACTGAAAAGGCATATCACTCTTGTGAATAGATGTCTATGGTGTCACCAGCCTCATAGTCAATTTCAGTTTGTCATGTCACTTGGAGTTGCTCTGATGTGGGTGCAAATTCAAGTTAAGCCACTATTTACTATGACCTTGGGCAAGTTCCTTAACTTTCCTGAGTTTCAAATTCTTATCTCAAGAAAAGAGGAGGTAGCATTACAAGTCTCATAGGTGAGGCTTTTTTTGTGAGACTTAATTAAGATAATGAACATAAATCAGTGAGGTTAGTACCAGGCACATGAAATGTCAGTAAATAGTACTAATTATTTATTCTGCCATTGAAATCACCTGCCCACCCCCATAAAATTTCCTCCACTGATTTCTTAACTCCTCCAAAACAGTTTTACATGTGCTTAGGTACAATGCTCTGGATTTTTTGTTTTTTGCTTTCCAGATACCATGTAACATCTAATTCTAAGCAAATTAAACTTCATCTAGGACTGAGGAGAATGTTGAATTTCTTAAAAGCCCATCATTCGGTGGTATGTTATTTCCAGCCCCGTTTAGCAAGAAAGACCTATGCAATTGAGCATAATATTATAGATATACTTTTGTGGCTTCCAGCAAGGTCTCAAAGTTGTCAATCATGGTCTAGTAGATCAGCAAGATGGCTCTCTAGAGACATTACACAAGGCAAATCTTTTAATATTTTATCAGCTGCTGTCGATAGGAGGCACTTCAGCTTAGTTAGTCTTTTTATTACTTCCTTTCATTTATTCTTGAGAAGCTTTTATCTCTGTTTATTGATTTCTACCTTTTAAATTTTTATTTAACACCAGAAAACAGAGATATGATTAATAAATTTGATTAAATTTTTCAGTAGAAAATTACTTTTAATGTGCTTTCACAAATCTAATTCAGTGATCTTCTCATAGATATTTTTGTATCTATTTGTATTTACTACTTTGTTATGTTGGTTCTCTGAAGAGTGATACTCAAATGAGGAAAAAAAGCAGAATTTTAACTAAAGAGAAGCTCCACATAACTCTTGGAAAATTCTTTTCAGGCTGTTTCAGAAGAGCAATACACAAGGGGCCACATGCCAAGGATCAGTCATAAACCTCAAAAAGAAAGAAAATAACAGCTACAAATATATATACAGAGAATATTTATTCTCTAAAATGACTGAAATATGCCTGTGCTTCTTCCTCCAAGTATGAAACCTCAAATAACGTCCAACTGTCCAAGAGAAATTTGCTAAGTAGGTAGAAAAAAATTATTCCTCTTTTAGCTTACTCACAGAAACTGGCTGATCTCAATCTTTCCCATTTTAGCAGCTGCAAAAGTGAACAAAGTGAGAAACAGCAGAGCTAACAGAAGTTCATTAGACTCAATACATACCTTCATGAAACATTATGAAGATGTCATTGCTGAGGATGTCATGGCACATTTCAAAAGACTGCTGGGTTAGCAAGCTTTACCATGGTGCTTTCCTGAGCCCCATTAATCTTAACGCTGGCCAGCTGTGTTTCTTAGACTAGGTAGGATGCAGCTGAAAGATCTGGTTTTTATTGTTAGTATTATTGTTTTCTTTAATAAGAATAACCAGGCAGCTCTGCCAAATGTATACAACTGGGAATTTTTGGACTGATCCTGACCACAAGGATGATTGCTCACAAACCCTAGGAGAAAGGAAGAGAAAATATCGCAAAGGTCGGCTCTGCTTTAAGCCTTTGGGAAGAAGTCTTACTAAGTTAATTTTTCCACATCTCTCAAGGTGAGGATAGTAATATGTAAAAGGTCGAGGTGATGGTATGAACCTAGGGGAAAGGTGTCCAAAGAGGCCAGTTGACATGCTCCCAGACTCCACTGAAGCCAATTGGAGCAAAAAGAGACCTCAAGCTAATAAATTTTTTAATGGAGCTAACTCGATTAAAATAATTCATTTTCTAAAAATATTTCAGTACTTATACCCCTTGGAAACTTTTTAAATCAGAATCTGTCTAGTGAGTCAGGGATTAGGGGTCCTAGCTAAATCTCACTCATACCAGGATATATAAACATATATGAAATGGTGGTATGTGACTGGAAATGTGTATAGAGATTATTTTAGTCTAAAACACTGGTTCTCAGTCTGTCAACCTTGGCTATACATTAGAAGCACCTGGAAAATTTCAAAATATCATGATGCTCAGGCCACACCCCAGGTCAATTAAATCAAAATCTCTGGAGTGACAGACTCAGACATTAGCTTTTAAAGCTCCTCCAGGTGAATAAAATGAGCAGTACACGTGAAAATGATCACATGGGCCATTTACCCTTAGTCCACTAGGAAACTTGGGTGGGCTTAGGTTTCATAAACCAAATCTCTTCCATTTATATTTTCTCAGGTTACCTCAGTCTTTTTAAACCAAGTGATAATTCTTTTAGCGCTTCATTCACCCCTAACCCCTTCCCCCAAGATGATACCTAGGGATACGTTTAAGGAGATATTTATAGGTCTTCTGGGCTATTGAGGAAAGAAACCTCACATCTGGGAGATCTCTTCTGGGTATTTCAGAAGTATCTACGGGGGGGTTGCAGGATAGCTTTAGTTCCTGGCTGTCTGACCTTCCTTTGCGCTTCTTGTACTGTAGTAGATGGTTTTACCAGATGCTACTGGGTACCTGTGACCGCTGCTGAAGTCTACAGTCTAGGCCATAAAGTCAAGACCCTACATATCTATCAGAAGTTCTCCATCTTCTGGCTCCTGACTTCCACTGTTCCATGGGTTCTCTTAACATTCTTAAACTCTCTCATGATTTATGAAATCTCAGTTGCCTCCTATGAACCGTATATGTGGGACAGACTCCAAACTCCCTTCTGAGACTTTCAGCAGCCACTTGATCACTAAGTGCCTTGCTGAACTCAGAGCTTCACTAACAGACTTGAGAGTTTTGGTCTCAAGTTGGTCAATTAATTTAACCTCTCTAAGAAGGTGATATTTCAGTGAGATCCAAATGAGAAGGGGTCAGCTAAATGAAGATCTGGAGAAAGTGTGTACTAGAGAGCAAATCCAAATGCCTGAGTTGGGGAAAACTTGGCCTGTTGGAAAACAAGAAGGACAAAATAGCTCTTAGTAAGCCAGAAGGGAAAAGTGGTAAAGGATGGCATGACAGAGATAAACTGGAACCAGACCACAGAGGGAGCACTGTAGACCAGGTCAAGAAGATTGCATTTCATTATAAGTGCAATGGAAAAGCAGCGAGGATTTCTGTTGAGAGACAATGTGGTCTGATTTCATTTTTAAAAGACAGTGCTACCTTCTTTAGAGGAATAGATTATAGATTACAGAAGAATACATTATTGATTATAGAAGTAGGAGAAAATAGTTAGGAGGCAATTACATGAGTTATAAGTATGGCTTGTGCCACGGTGGAAGCAATGGAGATTGATAGAAATCAGCAGATAAGGAAAACATCTGAAGAAAATACCAGCTGAATTTGCTAATATATTGCATGTGTGTGGGTCAGGAAAACAAATCAAGGACTATGCCTGTATTCTGGCTTATACAACAATAGTGGTGTCATTTATTGGAGGAAGAAGAGTGGCACAAGAAGAATCAAGAGTTCTCATTTGTCCATCTTATGTCTAAATGCATGAGACCCGTGCATAGATGCCAAGTAGGCAGTCATGTGTATCAGCTTTAAACTCAGCAGATACTGATTTGGGACTTATTGACATAGAGAAGAAACTTAAAACTATGAGACTGGGGCTTCCCTGGTGGCGCAGTGGTTGAGTCCGCCTGCCGATGCAGGGGACGTGGGTTCGTGCCCCGGTCCGGGAAGATCCCACATGCCGCGGAGCGGCTGGGCCCGTGAGCCATGGCCGCTGAGCCTGCGCGTCCGGAGCCTGTGCTCTGCAACGGGAGAGGCCACAACAGCGAGAGGCCCGCGTACCGCCCAAAAAAAAAAAAAAACTATGAGACTGATCGACATCATGTAGGCAGCAAGGAAGAAGCTCTAGGGAACCTGAACTCTAGAGAGCAGGCAGGAAAAGAAAAAAAAAAGTAAATAAAACAAAGATAGAAGAAATCCAGGAAGGTGTGTATGTGTGTGTGATATCAGAGGAAAAGAGGAAATGGGTTATCACAAGGGAAAGGAGAAGCCACTAGGGCACATTTGCAGAATGCCAGAGACCAACTTGTGTGAGAGAATGTCCTTGTGGAGGGGAGCCAGTGGCCTCACCTGGGCTGTTGGAGCATGAACAGTTAATGGAGCATCCTTGCCGAGGGGAGATATGGTATCTGAGCCTGAGCAGGATGAGGCAGGCATCTATGCAGCAGAGGGCAGTGGTGGCAACAGGAGATTAGTTACATACAGAGGGATTGACAAATACAGTACATATACTGAAGCTAGTAGGAGTTGGGTTTCTCACACTTAGAGAAGGGAAAGGGAGAAAACAAGGACAAATCCTTCAATAGAATTAAAGACACTGATGTTAACTCAGGTATTTTAATACATACAAAGAGACAAAGACAGAGAGAGACAGAGAAAAAAATATAGATACAATTGTATGTGTGGAAATATAGAATTAATATAGATGTAAATATATGTATGTATCCATGTATGTACATACACATATACCTTAGAACTTAGGCTCTACTGAGCCTAGGAAGAGCG
>NW_006799724.1:2180369-2200195 GCF_000442215.2 Lipotes vexillifer
ACCATATTAATAAGTGCTACCAGATCTCAGTTTCTAAACATCTGAATGGAATTGAAGATCTTTGGTGGACTAGCTGACTGAGTCAGGGAGAGTAGAAAAAGGGCCTGGGAAATCTTACTAATGTCAGAAAGAAATAAAGTGCTTAAAGGACAATTTGGACATGTCAAAAGAACACAGAAGCCATATTGAAGAGTCTCCCTTTGGCTAAATGTAGGACAATTTGGGCATCAAAATAAGTAAATTTACTAATCTAAACAAATAAATGAATGTATCAAAAGTTTAGTAAAGAATGGAATATTTACACCATTTTAAAACACCTCTCTACAAAATTCTTAATCACTATAAAAGTAAAATGAGTAATTGTACAGTGGATAAGTCTGGCAGACATAATTTTAAATACATAATCAAAGTTAACATTATGAATAATGAGACAAATCAAAATCATGGGCCTCCTGAAAGGGACATAACCTCATTTCTGTGACATTCTTTCTAAATGTGCGTAACTAGAATCTAATCAATAGGAAATATCAGAAAAACCCAAATTCAGGGACCGTCTACAAAATAACAGACCTGTTATCTTCAAAAGTATCAAAGTTGTGAAAGTCAAGGAAATTGATACTACTCAGAACTTTCCAGACTATGGATCCAGTATGACATAATGAATTTTATACTTTCCACAAAATACTGTACAGTAGAAAATTATCCCTAAAATCAAAGGATTTAAGCAAATTTCAGTTATTTTAGCATAATGCTCTTTTTATATTTGTGAATTAGAATTTTTAGTTTGCAATGAAGGATTTTTTACTAATAAATTATATAACCACAACATATAGATAATCAAAGCTAAAGTGAATAGCTTGTTTTAGAAACACAGGCAGTGTTTATTTTTCTTATTATATACTGTAAAGGTAGAATATTATAACTATTTTTACTACTGATAATAACAACTCAGATATTGTTTTCACATAGCTAAAATAATCTAAGTTAAAAAGACAGTAAAATATTCCATTAACATCTAAACCACAGTTGTAGAGTTATCTCTGCATCTTTACTACAGCTAATTTAATTTTTGAAAGAATATTTCTATCAAAATTGATTTTTTGCTGTTATAATTAGCAACTTGAACTTTTGTCACCTGAAAGTAAGACAGTAGCTGCCTACAACAGCAGTGATTTGATTTTGTACCTTGACAGTCATTTGAATTATTTTTGTATGGTTCAATGGTTTTTTAGCCAAAAATAGGATTTATAGCTTTTGTCAGTTCTGTTCCATTGTTCCTACATGACATGATTAAAAAGTGAGAACTGTTTTCAAAATGATTTAAGAGTATGACCAATTATTTGTCATCACACAAGATAAGTTGCTAATATTCAATGTCTTCACTTGGGCTCTACCGGACCATATATAACCTCTTTGGGTTGTCTTATAGAGCACCTAAAAGCATTTTAGCCCGCTGGTTCAGGAAACCTATGTGTCAAGCAGAAAAAATAAAACCACCGTTCTCAGGTTTGTGTTTCTCTGGAGGAAGAAAACAGTTTGATGCAATTTGTCAAAAGCTGGAGTGGTACTTTAATGGACAATTTACTTTAAATGGCTGCCTTTACTGCAGAACAAAGGCCCTTAGCCTGAGATAAAAAAAATTCTTTCCAATTGGTTTTACTCAGATAGATTTAGTTCCCTAATGTTAACTAAGGATATCTACCTTTTCACACTCTTCATCTATCTAAAAGTAACAGTAAAAACTTCTGAGTTTCTGGGGTTTCTTCATCTTTAATAAGTGAAATGCCATCAATCCCCTAAATACGGCATTCTGTTCAGACACCTGAGATAAGATGCAAATCAAGGAAAAGGACAACGACACAACAAAAAAACCAAACTTCCTAAACTCAAGAGTTTTTCAGTTCTTGGGTAAAAGTCCCAAATAACCTTAAAATTTTTATTAATATATTTATATGTAAAGATATATATGTATATATGTAATGTAATTATCAAATAAATGAAAAATTGAAAGTTTTGACATTAAAAATTTAAGAATATTTCTATTTTATCTTAAATGCAGATTTATAAACTAATATATTTCATAATGGTCATATTAGGAATTTTAAGAAATACCTACTCAAATTTCAAACTTGTTCCTTTATATTCTCCTGTCATGATTAATTCCATGTTAATATTTGCAGTATTTGAGAGTTTGCTGAAAACAGTACCATTATGATTCTGTCTATGTTTTCTTCCTGCTCCAGACTCCTTGGTTCAAAGATTAATCCCAAGTGGCAGAAGGCAAGAAGTGCTGAATATGGACATGTGTGTTTGCCTGAAGCTGACCAGAGTCACACATACTGTTTCTGCAGTGTGAACTGAAAAAGTGGAAAAGTGGCCAGCTGCCCCAGAGACAGTGAGAACAAGAAAAACTGAAGGGGTTCAAAACAGGAATATGATATAATAGATGAAAACAATCTGAAATTTCTGTCCATCTTTCAAGGTATGTCTCTCCATGCATAATTAACCTTTTATGAAGGACTGTACAAGAAGAAAACTCCAAGAGACACAAATCAACATTAATGTTCTCAGTCCCAGTCCCCATTAGTTCACTGTTGCCTGTAAGAATGTGCTGAGAGCATGAGTTAACTAGACTTGATAGGCTAATGTTAGCTCATATGAATACTGTATATGTTATTTTCAAGTAAAATGAATGCACACTTTAATACCTACGTATAAAATCATTAAAGTTAGCTTGTGAAGTACTAGAAAGGCAAAATTTTATATTTATCACCCACTTCTATACTCTACATAACAACACAATCAGAACTGGAAGTTCATAATTTTCTCTTTCCATACACCCTGCAGAGAAATGAATGCCTGGATAGCATCTACTTCAAAACGTAAACTTCCTCTTCATTAAATGGAATTCTGCTCCATTTAGGAAGAAACACACCATTGATACACACAACGACATAATTTTGCTGAGTAAAAGAAGTCAGACTAAAAGAGTACATATTACATGAATCCACTTATATAAAAATCTCAGAAAATGCAAACTAATCTATTATGACGAATTATTGACACATAATTGACAGGGAAAAAATGTGATGGTTTGATATAGGTATACACTGTAAAATGTTTACCACAACCAAGTTTACCCACACACCATCATATTACAGAGTTACGCTTTGTGTGTGTGTGTGTGTGTGTGTGTGTGTGTGTGTGGTGAGAACACTTAAGATCTACTCTCTTAGAAAATTTCCAGTATACGATACAGTATTATACCTTCTCAAAACTCTACTAGGTGGCAGCATCATCTTGGCCATAAGGAAACTTAGTGACCTAGCCCTCTTTTGACTTTGTTTTCAGTTACTCTTTTCAATTGCTCCTTCTTGAATCAATGTCAAAGTAAATTTATAAAGCAGTAAATTTAGTTATATTGTATCTAATTACCGGAATGATACAATGTCTTTCAAACAGCAATTTTGACCATGCCCACTAGACACAGGCACATACATACATTTCTGGGGGAAGAAATTAAACTAAACCTACGGGTGTGGAGAAGTAGTCCATTTTGCAAAACTATTTTGTAACCCAGCCATTATGTAGAACCTTTCAATCTGTGGCTTCTTATTATCTTTTCAGCCATGGACCTCATTTCTGGCATGTAGTTTACCAACACTAAGCAAATGAGTACTCATTGCCAAGCTCCAGGCATTGTGCTGTTCTGGGACAGAGCAGTGAGTAAAAGAAGACATACTTTCAGGAGCTTACAATATATGGAAGGGAGTACAAGATTTAAAAGATTTTAGGGCTTCCCTGGTGGCGCAGTGGTTGAGAGTCTGCCTGCCGATGCAGGGGACACGGGTTCGTGCCCCGGTCCGGGAAGATCCCACATGCCGTGGAGCGGCTGGGCCCGTGAGCCATGGCCGCTGAGCCTGCGCATCCGGAGCCTGTGCTCCGCAACGGGAGAGGCCACAACAGTGAGAGGCCCGTGTACTGAAAAAAAAAAAAAAAAAAAAAGATTTTAACACCCAAAACAAATAATTTTGAGAGTGTACATTCAGGGTGCTATGGAAGCATATGATAGGAAAGAGCAGGAGGATATATTATGTAGCATCTCACTACCCCAATACACCAATACATGGTGTGTATTGGACACACACCATGGTCCAATAGCTTTGGTATCACCAGTAAGCTTTTAGAAATTCAGAATCTCAGACCCTACCCCAGACCTACTGACCAAGAATCTGGATTTCTGCAACATCTCCAGGTGATTCACATGTACACTGAAATTTTGAAAATCACTGTCCTAAAGCCAACTGAAATCTACACACACACACACACAAAATAGCTAAAAGGAATCAAATTTAATTAACTTTGAAATAACATGTGGTAATTCCTTGTTTATCATTTCTAAATAAGGAAATTTTAGCTCTTTTCTTAGCATATCAGATTATTTTTATCTGTCAATCAGCTAATTCAGGAAGGTAGATAAATTGAGATGCTTAGACAATCAGTGTAAATCAATCTCATGAAATAATTGGCAGCTTTTTTCCTTTATTACATACTATATACCAGGAACTTCTCATATGCAACCATAATCTCATTTAATCCTCAGTTCAGATAAGGAAAGTAATATTCCTTTTTCAATAGGTAGTAAATTCATGTAAAGCTTTGTTTCAAAATCAGGTTTGCCTGACTTCAGAGTTCAGGCTGACAAAATGCCCTTCAACAACCCTAATTTTCATATAGAATGAGACACTAACATTTGTTTGTAAAGAAGTTTATTGTTTCTATTTCACTCATATGTAGGCTAAACTATCACTTTTAATAGAAAATAATGCTTAGAAGAATTCTAACACTCAGATTCACCAATTTGTTTCAGAAAGTATTAATACTAATTATTCAGTTAACCTTTTAATGTTCTATATGTCACAATGGTTAAACTTTTTAATATTTATATATTATTGTAGACTTGTGCACTTAGAATACAGCATTTTATTTTCAACTATGTATTAGATAATTGAATAGGTATCTCAAAGCAAGCAGAAAAAATAGGAAAATAATCAGAAAATTATCTTGCAAATTCAACTGCAGTTTTTCATTCTTTGGACAATGATTAGCCTACCATATAGAGGCATATTAAAACCATATGTGACAGAATCTAGGATGGGACAAAGCATTCATTCCTTTTTTAAAAAATATATTTATTTATTTATTTGGCTGTGCTGTATCTTAGTTGAGGCACGCGGGATCTTCGTTTGCCACGTGCAGGATCTTTGTTGGGGCATGCGAAATCTAGTTCCCTGACCAGGGATCGAACCCGGGCCCCCTGCATTGGAAGTGCAGTGTCTTAATCACTGGACCACCAGGGAAGTCCGTATTCATTCCCTTTAACGGGTATATTTTTTTAAAGCACTTTAATTTATGACCACCTGTACAACTCATTTTCCAAATAAAACATTCCTAAATCATTTTTATGGATATTGATTAAATCAAGAACAGCTGCCACATCTCTAAAAATTATCTGAAACACTGTTTTTGTCCTGCTTTCCAACCAAATAAATGAAAAAGCGGGAATCCTAGTCAAGAACACCACAATATTGCGAAAATCAAAATTGCTCTTAAAATTGAAGCTAAAAGGCCTTTAACAGAAAAATTGGGGTCAGGCCCTTTAGCATGTAAAGATATATCCAGAATCAGTTTAATATGTTCTGTGGTCTGAGAGTAAAAAACAATTGATATCTGACAAATGATGGTGTTGAGAGCACAAAGGTTTTCAGGCATTCACAGCAGTAAATCAATATATAATAAAATTTTTAACTTATCGGGCATAACAAATGGCAATGAACATAATGAAAACCATATGGTAGTGGGTAAAGAATTTGAGCAGAACATAAAATTTATAATAAAGAAATCAAATAGCACATTTAATGTCAGTGCTAACTCTATTTCTCCACAGATAATGGCTATAAATTTGTGCAGCCCGGTTGAGTGACTCATTTAATTCTATCAAGCGATTTTCTATGTAGTAACAAGGAATTTTTCTCTACAGCTTAATTTTTGGAATTGTCATATTATCTGTGATGCACAGGACTTAAGTCAGTACTTATAAGATTAAAAAACCATCAACAGTTACACTGCAACTATATCATAGGTACTCAACATACGTGAGCAACTTGGCCTTGTAAAGGATATATCCGATTTTTTGCAATAACTTGCATGTCTATTTGAAATACATTGTGTTACATCAGATGTTACCATTTTTTTAAACATGAAATTTATTTTATAGAATTTTAGATTATAAAAGTAATGTGCATAGAAAATTTGGGGAAAAATATAAAACCTAAAGTGGAAGGGGAGTCATTCCTAAAATGCTTACCCAGTAATATTTTGGTATTTCATCTTGTGTTTTATGCATTATCTTTTTTCTAAAGCAATATTTTCACTTAGAGGAATAAAGTCAAGCCATACAGAAAAGTTTTAAGTAAAAAAATATAACCACTTTTCAGTTTCTCTATTTTATATCCTCTACCAGACCTCTTCTTAAAAAAGAATAATTTAGGGCTTCCCTGGTGGCGCAGTGGTTGAGAGTCCGCCTGCAGATGCAGGGGATGCGGGTTCATGCCCCGGTCCGGGAAGATCCCACATGCCGCGGAGCGGCTAGGCCTGTGAGCCATGGCCGCTGAGCCTGCGCGTCCGGAGCCTGTGCTCCACAATAGGAGAGGCCACAACAGTGAGAGGCCCGCGTACCGCAAAAAAAAAAAAATAATAATAATTTATAATTTTCCTCATAAATCTTGTTTTCCCCACCTCATGATGTGTATTAGTTATAATTTGTAGTTCTAATTGTGGTTAGTTATAATTTGTTAACTAGTTATATAACTAATTAGTTATAATTTGTAGTTCCAATTGTAGTTACATTTATAATATAAAATAATCGATTTAAACCTCTGTTTCTGGGCTTCCCTGGTGGCGCAGTGGTTGAGAGTCCACCTGCCGATGCAGGGGACACAGGTTCGTGCCCCGGTCCGGGAAGATCCCACATGCCGCGGAGCGGCTAGGCCCGTGAGCCACGGCCCCTGAGCCTGCGTGTCTGGAGCCTGTACTCCACAATGGGAGAGGCCACAGCAGTGAGAGGCCCGCGTACCGCAAAAAAAAAAAAAAAAAAAAAAAAAACCTCTGTTTCTTGCTCTATCACCTTTAAGCTGATCTATTGGCTGATCTAGAAAGCTAAAGAACCTACCTTTACTTCTCCTCATCCTTTTGATTTCTGTCAGTTATACTATTAATTTTGGTACTCTAACTATAAGATTTCTGTGTATTGTCAATAGAAAAACTCCATAATTTTAAAGCTGATAAAATAGCCATTATATTGTGCACTGTTGGTGGGACTGTAAATTGATGCAGCCACTATGGAAAACAATATGACGATTCCTCAAAAAAAATTAAAAATAAAACTAACATATGATCCAGCAATCCCATTTCTTGGTATTTATCCAAAGAAAATGAAAACGCTAATTTGAAAAGCTATATGCACCTCCATGTTCACTGCAGCATTATCTACAACAGCCAAGATATGGAAACAACTTAAGTGTCCACCGATAGATGAATGGATAAAGAAAATGTGATATATATATATATAGATAGATAGATAGATAGATATCAAAAGAATCCATAAAAAAGAATGAGTTCTTGCAATCTGCAGCAACACAGGTGGACCTTGAGGGCATTATACTAAGTGAAATAAGTCAGACAAAGACAAATATCATATAATCTCACTCACATGTGGAATCTAAAATCAAAAACAAGCAAGCAAACAAAAGAATGAACAAAGCCCATAGATATAAAAAATAGATTGGTGGTTGCCAGAGGTGGGAATTGGGCGAAATGAGTAAAGGGAGTTAAAAGATACTAACTTCCAGTTATAAAAGAATTTCACGGGGATGTAATGCACAGCATGGTGACTATAGTTAATAACACTGTGTTGCATATTTGAATACGGCTAAGAGAGTAGATCTTAAAAGTACTCATCACAAGAAAAAAAATGTTTTTAACTATATATGGGGATGGATATTAACTAGATATTGTGATCATTTTACAGTATATACAAATATTGTATCATTATGTTGTACATCTGAAATTAATATAATATTACAAGTTATATCAATTATGCCTCAATTTTTAAAAAGAATGTTGTATAAATAGAATCATATATTATGCAATCTTTCAATATTGGCTCTTTTTCACTCAGAATAATTCCCTTGAGAGCCATCTAAGTCATTGTGTGTGTCAACAGTGTGCTCCTTTTTACTGCTGAGTAGTATTACAGTTTGTTTAACCACTTATTTAAGGACATTTGGTTTATTTTTAGCATTGACTATTACAAATAAATCTGTTGTGAACACTGTTGTACAAAAAAAATTGCCAGTATAATACTGAGATTATTATGTACTACAGAAGTAAATTTAGCTGTATTTCCCTTAAAAACTCTTCCTGCTCAAAGGCAAGTGCTATAAGCATCCAAGTTCAATGGACCCACTCTGAATTATTGTTGACCCTCTCTACTCCTTATCAGATCATACTTAGCTGCCCTTCATTGTTGTATCTCATGTTCTGCTCTTTTAGGCTATGAACAGAATTAAAAATCCAAGTTCAGTTTCCCTCAGAACTTTGCACTTTCCAGTCCCATGTTGTCAATAAGTTATTTGAAGTCATTCTCAACTGCATTCATTTGGTTATATTTTTTTCCTGTATGTGCTTAAATCATTTACCTTTAGACCCAGAGTTCTGAAATCTCATCAGATGTGTCTAGATACAAAGTGGTTTTACAATCATCTTTGACAGTCAATAGGTCCTTTCTACCCAAAGAATTTGAATATTTGTTCATTTCCTTTCCTGAATTATCTTGTTTTCATTTTTAAACTCCAAAGGGTTTAGAGAAAAGTCTTCATTATCTATGTCTGTCTTAATAATATGACCATAGCACCCTATACATACCTGTATTACTTGAATTTATCATAACATTTCAAAACTATCCTTTAGGTCTCCACAACTTGACTATGATCTCTAATGAAAAAAGGACTGGATGCCTTGTTCTTTTTTGTATTCTCAAATATCCTGAAATATAGTAGGTAATCAGTAATCCTTTGTTGAACTAAACTGAATTTAATATATAGTGTGAAGGCTTAAATTAGGAAGGAAAGAAACTGAACTATCATTTAAAAACGATGCCCAATATTTATATTAAGGAACATATTTTTTCCTTTGGTAGTACAATAGGTCGTCTTCTAACTGACCTCTACAAACTCTAGATTCCCAAGCAACAGCTAATAACCATGGCACCCTGCACACTTCTGGCTGGTAGGGCTGTTCTCTAGGACTCCAATGTATGTTTGCTCCCTCTAGTTGAGAACACTTTCACAAAATTGCTGATATAGGTATGAGATAGTCCGTTGATAATATCTACTCTCTTTTGGTCAGTATTTAGTTTGATTAAGGCCACTGACTGAGAAGTTTTGTGATTAATTCAGGCTTTCTCTAGAGATCTACTGTACAATATTATAGCTATGGTCAACAATAATGTATTATGCACTTAAATATTTGCTAAGAGGGTAGATCTCACGTTAAATGTTCTTACAATAAAACAAAAACTGTAAAGATGGTGGAATGTGGGAGAAAAACATGTTAGAGGTTAAGGAAAGTGAAGTATCTGTGATATCTCCCAGATTTCTACCAATCTACTTTCAATCAGTTTACCGCTCGGCAAGGTAACTGGGAACAGTGCTCTTCACTGAGAGAGATAAGTAGTTTAGGGAGAAGTACAGGTTCATACAACTCTATTATGTGATGTCTTAAAATTAAGAGAGATCAGAGTATTAAAAACTATTTCTATCTTTGGAAAACTCGTTACATGGGCATTATATTTTTAATATGCTTTCTAGGGAAAAAAATCATTGTTAAGAGGCTGAGAAAACCACAAAGGGAACTGTTTCTCTCCATTTAATTTTGACCCAGAGAAAGAAATGGTTAATGAAGAAGAAACAATGGGAAGCTGCATTCAGAAAATACAATCAAGTGATCTGAAAGCATTTTATAAGAACCAAGGTTAAAACCAACAACCTGATCAGAGCAAGATATCAAAACAAGCAAATAAGAACAAAGCACTTTTTAAGCACAGAGATCCTTCTTTTACTACCTTGCCCAAGCTAATTCCTACTCATGACTTAGATCCCTGAACGCCTAGCACTGTTTTTGTGCCCCCTCTAAGTGTGTCCACAATACCTTGCACCTACCATCATTATAGTACTTATAAGCTCAATGTGTCATATGTACCTTCTCCACAGATGCTGTGAATATCTTATTCACAATTATGCAATCAGCATACATGTCAGACACCTAGTAGACACTCAATAAATATTTGTTGATAAATATTTGTTGATTTAATCAATAAAGATATAAATGATTCCATGGTCTATGTTTCTGAAAATGAAGATAATAATAAACTGACCGTTAAAAAAAAACAAAATTCCAGCATAAAAATATTAAGTGATCCTGATAAGATAGTTATCTGATTAACAGATTAATAAAGAACAAATAGGGCTTCCCTGGTGGCACAGTGGTTGGGAGTCCACCTGCAGATGCAGGGGACGCGGGTTCGTGCCCCGGTCTGGGAAGATCCCACATGCTGTGGAGCGGCTGCGCCCATGGGCCATGGCCGCTGAGCCTGTGCGTCCGGAGCCTGTTGCTCCGCAGCGGGAGAGGCCACAGCGGTGACAGGCCCGCGTACTGCAAAAAAAAAAAAAAAAAAAAAAAAACTAATAAAGGATAACGACTAATAAATAAAATGAAAATATTCAAAAACCAAGAATTATTACAGGAAATTGGCAAGGAACCCCTAGAAAACCTAAAATTTATAATGAATTTAATTTGCTCAGATTTCTAAGAACAATAACAAAGCCTCTTTTGTTAGATGCAGCATGAAAAAATCAGTTCAAGAAATAGTCATTGAGTGTTGCTATGTGCAAGGCATTGAGGTAGATTCTGTGGCGATATCAATATATGCACAGTGCACACTCTAATGTTCAGATTATGATCAAATTGGGAAGAGTGTTCCTTTTAGGGGAGGAATCTATAATATAAAAATTGTATTTGTGAAATCATTCTATAGACAATATATACCATAGAAATACAAAAAAGAGAAATATTTCTTCCATTTGGAAGAACTGTGAAGACTTCTGGGAGGTGACCTAAATGATGGAAGGATGAGTGATTTAACAAATATTTCGTTAAAACAAAAGGAGATAATTCTGCCTGCCATTAAAGCATTAAAAATGAAAGAAAACACATTTCAGTGTACTTTTCTCCTGTGTTATGAGTTTTTCTTAATTTGGACAAGGAGGAGAAACAAAGAGGAGATTAAACACAAATGGACTAAGGACACAACTGTTTTCCCTTTCAAGCCTGAATGTTCAAACTCTGCTCAATAAAATGCTTTCCCACAGGGAACGCTTTCATATAGCAAATTTAAAAGTGACAATTTAACAGCTTAAGATTAATAAAAGCATTCACAGTCCTAAAATACTAGAAGAAGGAGGTAGAATGAAAATACATGATGAAGTAAATGATTTAACCTCAGGAGGTTCAGGAAGGCTCTCTATAGCATTCTCTCTGCCTCTGAGATTTTAGCATTTTTTGCCCTTGATGTGTGGACACCTTTTTACTCCAAAGATGAGAACCTTTGACTCTCTGTCACGGTTGTCAGGGCTTTTATTTTCCCTCAACTTCAGGCAAGAAATTTATTCTTAGCAATGAATGTCTCTATTTTCATTCCCTTTCAAGAGCCAGTGCAAAGTCAATACACAAGAAGTCAATGGTTTAATATAATTTCACCTTGCTTTGTAAAGAAAGTATAAAATATTGTCAAAATACTATTCATCTTTTTTTAGGTTATATGGTGATATCTATACACAAACTGCAAAGTTAGGGAAAAAAAAACTAAACAATTGTGCAGCTCCTGTTTTTTTAGATATTTTCATGTTGAAAATAATGCTGAAATTTTTAAAATGCACATTCTTTAGCTAAAATAAAATTTCTTGCATAAGTTAAAAAATATGCCAATTAAATTACTATTTTTTACCTTTTTGCAAAATCAGTAAGTTAAAAACAGAGAAATGGAACTGAAGATATCAATTCTCAGGTACAATTTATATTAAGAAACAACAATTATTTTTAAATGATTTAAAAACAATTATTATAAATATATATATACTACTGATAGCATATTAATGAGGCCATACGACCATTTCCTTAATTTTACTATAGTTTAATCACAAGAAGCACTATGGCCAAATTACAAAGAACATGCTAATAATAAAAATGAAAGGAGGGGCTTCCCTGGTGGCACAGTGCTTAAGAATCCACCTGCCAATGCAGGGGACACAGGATCAAGCCCTTGTCCGGAAGGATACCACAGGCCGCAGAGCGGCTGGGCCTGTGCATCACAGCTACTGAGCCTGCACTCTAGAGCCCGCCAGCCACAACTACTGAAGACTGCATGCCTAGAGACCATGCTCCACAAGAGAAACCACCGCAATGAGAGGCCCATGTACTACAACGAAGAGTAGCCCCTGCTTGCCACAACTAGAGAAAGCCCTTGCGCAGCAACAAAAACCCAACGCAGCTAAAAATAAATAAATTTATTTTTTTTTTAAATGAAAGGAAATATTCCTTTTCTCACCCAGGGCCCTTGCACCTGGAGTTTTCTGTCCCTGGAATGTTTTTTCTCATTTCCTCTTCCTCCTTCTGACCTCTGTACAGCAAACTTCTCATCCTTCATTTTTAATGTTAAATTCTCAGAAAATGTCTTGATTACCCTATCTTCTATCTTCCATTATTTCCTACCTCATGACTCTCTGACAAATATCACAACTGAAAAATTTTTTGTGTTGTTTATTTTTCTGTTTCCTTCATTAGGTCAGGCACCTTGTCACTCTTGTTTGCCATTGTATGAAATTAGAAATAATTAACAGGAAGAAAGCTGGAAAATTCACAAATATGTAGAAATTAAACAGCACACTACTGAACAACCAATGAGTCAAAGAAATCAAAAGGGAAATTAGAAAGTATCTTGAGATGAAAGTAAAGAAAAATACGATATACTAAAACAGATGGGATGCAGCAAAAGCTGTTCTAAGAAGGAAGTTTGTAGCAATAAATGTTACATTATAAAAAAAAGAAAAAGCTAAAATAAGCTAACTTTACACCTCAAAGAATTAGAAAAAGAAGAACAAACTAAGCTCAATTTAGTAGAGAAAAGGAAAAAATAAAGATTAGATCAGAAATAAATGATAGAGACTAGAAACATAATAGAAAAACAATCAATGAAACTAAGAGTTGGTTTTTAGAAAAGATAAACAAAATGGACAAATCTTTAACTAGATTAACCAAGAGAAAAGAGAGAGGACTCAAATAAAATTAGAAATGAAAGAGGAGGCATTGTAACTATTACCAGAGAAATACAAAGGACGTAACAGGCTACTATGAACAATTACAAGCCAATAAACTGTACAACTTAGAAGAAATGGATAAATTCCTAGAAACACACGACCTACCAGGACTGAATCATGAAGAATTAGAAAATCTGAAGAGACTAATAATGACTAACAAAATTGAAGCAATAATCAAAAACCTCCCAATAAAGAAAAGCCCAAGACAAGATGATTTTGCTGGTGAATTCCAGCAAACACTTAATTAATGCCAATACTTCTAAAACTCTTCCAAAAAGATAAATAGGAGGAACCACTCCCAAGCTCATTTTAGGAGGCCAGCATTACCAGGATACCAAAGACAGATAAGAGTACTAAAAGAAAAGAAAACTATAGGCCAAATTCCCCGATGAATTTAAAGATGCAAAATTTCTCAATTCTAAAAATGGACTCCACCAACTGCATGGCTCTAGATAAATTACTTAAATTCTCTGCACCTCAATTTCCTCATCTGTAAAGTGGGGATTGTCATCATGTTAACTCCATTTTTTTTTTTTTTGCTATATGTGGGCCTCTCACTGTCGTGGCCCCTCCCGTTGCCGGACGCGCAGGCGCAGCGGCCATGGCTCACGGGCCCAGCAGCTCCGCGGCACGTGGGATCCTCCCAGACCGGGGCACGAACCCGTGTCCCCTGCATCGGCAGGCGGACTCTCAACTACTGCGCCACCGGGGAAGCCCCTCCATTTTTTTATGAGTAATAAATTAATGTGTATAAAGTACTAAAAGACAATACTCAGCATATAGTAAACCCTCCAAACGGTAGCCATTATTTTCATTAAAGACTACAAACATAGGCAGGTGTGAGGTATTGATACATGCAAAAGGGAGGTAACAACTACCTTACCATGGAAACAGAAAGGGGTACAAACACAAAGACTCAATTAAATTCACTTCTCATTGAACTGGTGGTCTGTACAGAAAACTGTGGAAGATAAAATGTAAAAAATGACACCCCTCAAGGAATACAGAAGATAAAGCATTTACACAAACATCAAGCCCACATGGGATAATTGTCAGAGGACATGTATAAATAAGTAATAATTGGTGAGGTCTTTTGGTTATATCATCAGTAAACTTTTATAAGGAAGGACAAATTTGAGGTAGAACCTGAAGAATAAATGGAATGTCATAGGTAAATAAGAGGGAGGAACATCTAGGAACTAAAATGACAGGAACACAGATTTGTAAGGAAAGGTGAGTATATTGCATAAACAGTAAATAATTCAGGTTAGTGGTGACATACAAATCATGGCAATAGTAGAAGTGGCAAATAAACTCCCAAAATAATATAAGAAGATGCCAATGAGCTTGTTCATCAGTAATTGTATAACAATATAAAGTAACCAATGGAATCCATTTTTGTTTTTTTTTGTTTTTTTTTGCAGTACACGGGCCTCTCACTGTTGTGGCCTCTCCCGTCGCAGAGCACAGGCTCTGGACGCGCAGGTTCAGCGGCCATGGCTCATGGGCCCAGCCACTCCGCGGCATGTGGGATCCTCCCGGACCGGAGCACGAACCCATGTCCCCTGCATCGGCAGGCGGACTCTCAACCACTGTGCCACCAGGGAAGCCCTGGAATCCATTTTTAATAGTACAATATTTTCTTATAATCAGGCAAAATATCCATTATCCTACCCACTTTGTTTTACCCACTTTGCAGCAAAATAATAATAATCATAATAAAAGTATACAATTAATAGATAGTTTTATAGGCATTATATTTGTATGTATTTATATTCAGAAAGGCAGATAGTAAAATTAAAGGACAAAAATGAGATGTAGGGTTCAAGGTATAAAATTTACACAGATAAAGTTTTCTTAGACTTGTTGGGTTCTGTCACTGACTGACAAGCAAGAGAAGAAAAACAAAAAGTAACCATAAGGTACAATGAATGAAAATAACAAAATAGGGCATTTAAAAAAATTTTTTTAACTTACAACCTTTCCTCCATAAATGTGTGCTGGAGATAAAACAGAGAACTGCTATTCCTGGCAATATAGTGCAATGATTAACAAGAAAAATCTAAATATCTTTAGGTTTTCCTTATAGGACAGTTATGGTAATTATTTTTGTTATTAACTCTCTGACTTTGAAGGTTTCATCATTTAAAGTAAGAAAAAGATTTATATGACCACAGGCAAAAGGGATATGAAAAAGAATGTATGAGAAGACATACAAATTTCTTTCATCCTCAGTGAAAACCCTCATCCTGTCTCTTGCTATCTACTTGAGTTTAAGAGACACCAAGAGAAGATAATTGTTGAATTTTATGAGAATTCTGTTTTCAATGTGTTTGTTATAACATCTTTATTCTGCACAGATCTAAACTGCTACACTTTGTATTACGTATTTCTACTAAAAGTGATAAAGAGAAAATGGTGTCCTTTAAGTCTACCCTCCAGATCTCCATGTGCTTTTGATAAGCCCAACCCCTCTATACTGGCACTGATAACCTTGCAGCAAAGTTTATGGCAGGCCCCCAAATCACCCAGCAGTGATACCACCTAACACTCTATAAATTAAATCTAGGAACACCACAGAGACCTATATGTAAGAAATACCCGCTCCAGAGCTGCCTGTTCTAATGCCATTCCTCCATTGTCTGTGACTCTACTTCATGTAACACTACCCCATTCCTCCACATCAAAATACCTAGAGCCTTGCCTAAAAAATCAATTCCAAGAAAAAGATAATTAGAGTCGATTAACCAACTAATCAATGATTTTGTTTACTTCAGACACTACCAGAGGTGCAAATCTCCCCTAATTCTGTGAACACATCTTACTCTATGTCTCACCAGACTTGGACACAGCTGAACATGCCCTTTCTTGAAACATCCTTTCTTTTGTTTTGCAGATATCATCCTCTCCAGATCTTCATACCTCACTGATTACTCTTAAAGTTCATAGCTGATTTCTCCTTATTTCCATATTGTTAATGTACGGATGAATATCAAACTTACACGTCCTGAATTTCACTCTTAAAGACTCATGTGTCTAACTTTCTAGACAACATCACCACGTGGATGTCTAAGAGTAAAACCAGGGCTTCCCTGGTGGCGCAGTGGTTGAGAGTCCGCCTGCCGATGCAGGGGACACGGGTTCGTGCCCTGGTCCAGGAGGATCCCACATGCCGCGGAGCGGCTGGGCCCACAAGCCATGGCCGCTGAGCCTGCACGTCCAGAGCCTGTGCTCCGCAACGGGAGAGGCCACAACAGTGAGAGGTCCGCGTACCGCAATAAAAAAAATTAAAAAATAAAAGAGTAAAACCAGTACTAACACGTTGAAAAAAAGTCCTGCATTTTCCTTAGTCTCACTCATCGCAGTAAATGGCACCCCCATTCTTTCAGTTGCTTAAGCCAATAAAACAACATCATTTTTTATTTCTCTTGTTCTCACATCTCATATCTTATTCATTATCAAATCAGTTCAGCTCTATCTTCAAAATATTGACTGGATCCAACCAATATTCACCACTTCCACAACTACAACCCTAATTCAAGTCATCTTGCAACATCCCTTGCCAGGACTACTGAAACACTTCCCTAATTGGCCTCTCTAGTTTCACTCTCCCCTAAACCCTTTCTGTCTGTCCCTGTAGATCTTCCTAATACATATCTATTCTTTGACTTACCTGTTGCTCCCTTTACTCAGCCTTAAAAATTAAAAAAACATTTTTTATATTTAAATATTTTTTACATTATAAGTTAATGGCATGAAGGAAACAAATCTTGCTTAATTTCATCACCTACTAGCTTCCATTCCATTTCCTTCTCTCCCTTCATTAAAAAAATGTGTCGGATGAAAAATTAACCTTTTAGAAAATGGTTTAGCAAATTAATTCTTCACTAATTTCTAAAGTGTCACCAATGAACTTTTAGTTATGAAATATAATGCCCTTTTCTCAGTTCTCATTCTCCTTGTCTTCCCTATACTACTACTCTAGATATGGTTGTGGGTTTGTTTTGTTTTGTTTTTTCTCTCTCTTTTCTTGCTCTCTTCTCTAATTTTGACAATCATCATGTGGGTTCTCAATCCACTTCACTGACCACTCCTTTCCTCACTGATTATTTTTCCTCTTCTCAAAAAAGCTATTAATAATCTCATCTACTTCCTTAACACACCGCAATTCACATTTGTGATTTCAACTGTTCCTGTTTATCTATCTATTGAATCTATCTATTCATTTCTTTTAAAGATGTATAGTTGATTTACAATATTGTTAGTTTCATGTGTACAACAGTGATTCAATATTTTTATGGAATATATTCCATTTAAAGTTATAAAATATTTGCTATATTCCCTGTTCTGTGCATTACATCCTTGTATCTTATTTTACTCATAGTACTTTGTACTTCTGAACCCTTTACCCCTATCTTGCTCTTCCCCCCATCCCTCTTACCTTGGTAACCACTAGTTTCTTCTATTTATCTGAGTCCATTTCTGTTTTGTTATATTCGTTTGTTTTATTTTTCAGATTCCATATATAGGTGAAAACATACAGTATTTGCCTTTCTATTTCTGACTTACTTCACTAAGCAAAATACCCTCCAGGTCCATCCATGTTGTCACAACTGGCAAAATCTCATTCTTTTTATGACTGAGTAGAATTCCATTGTATATAAATATACCACATCTTCTTTATTCATTCATCTATTGATGGACACTTAAGTTGTTTCCATATTTTGGCTATTGTAAATAATGCTGCTATGAACACTGGGGTGCACATACCTTTTTGAATTAGTGGTTTTTATTTTCTTTTTCCAGGAGTAGAATTGCTAGATTATATGGTAGTTCTATTTTTGTTTTTTTGAGGAACCTCCTTATTGTTTTCCATAGTGGATGCAGTAATTTACATTCCTACCAACAGTGTACTAGGGTTCCCTTTTCTCCACAATGTTTTTATTTGTTGTCTTTCTGATGATAGCCATTGTGACAGGTGTGAGGTGATACTTCATTTGTGGTTTTGATATGCATTTTCCTGATGTCTGCTTTTTTTTAATTGAACAAGTTTGATGTGTAACGTTGTGTAAGTTTAAGGTGTACAACTTGTTACTTTGATACATATATATGTTGTATATTGCTGATGTGGTATTTATCACATTACATAATTATAGTACAATATTACTGTCTATATTCATTACACTGTGTATTAGATCTCTGGTGCTTATTTACTACTTGTTACAAGTTTGTAGCTTAAACACCATCACTCTTGTCCCCACCCCCACTGGTAATGACCATTTTATTCTGTTTTTATAGGTTTAACTTTTTTAGATTACACATATACAGGATCATACAGTACTTGTCTTTATCTGACTTATCTCACTTAGCATAACATGCTCAATGTTCATCCATGTTGTTGCAAATGGGAGGATATCTCATTTCATATTCTATTGTATACGTGTACCACATCTTGTTTATCCATTCATCCATTGATGGGCATTTGTGTTGTTTCCATACCAGCACTATTGTGAATGATGTTGCGATAAACATGAAAGTGCAGATATCTCCTTGATATCCTGTTTTCATTTCTTTTGGCTATATACACAGAAGTGGAATTGCTGAATTGTAGATATGTTTTTAATTTTTTGAAGAATCTCCATATTGTTTTCCATAGTGGTTGGACCAATTTACATTCCCACCAACAATATATACAAGTTTCATTTTCACCACATCCTCAACAGCACTTGTCTCTTGTCTTCTTGAACAGCTATTCGAATAGGTGTGACATGATATCTCATTGTGGTTTTGATTTGCATTTCCCTAATGATTAGTGATGTTGAGCATATTTTCACATGTCTCTTGGCCATTTTGATGTCCTCTTTGGAGAAACGTCCATTTAGTTCTTCTGTCCACTTTTTAACTGGATTTTGTTGTTGTTGTTGTTATTGAGTTAACTGATTTACTCATATATTTTGGATATTAACCCCTTATCCAATATATGGTTTTCAAAAATTTTCTTCCATTCTGTACGCTGTCTTTTCATTTTAATTGTTTCTGTTGCTGTGCAGAAGCTTTTGAGTTTGGTGTAATCCCATTTGATTTTTGTTTTGTTTCATTTTTTGTGCTTATGGCATCATGCCCAAAAAGTTATTGCCAAGACCAATACTGATGAGCTTTATTCCTAGACTTTCTTCTAGGAGTTTTTATCATATCAGCTCTTATGTTTAAGTCTTTGATCCATTTCAAGTTAATTTTTGTGAGTTTTGTGAGATAGGGGTCCAATATCATTTCTCTGAATGTGTTTATTCAGTTTTCCCAACACCATTTGTTGAAGAGACTATCCTTTCCCTA
>NW_006799724.1:2200205-2227447 GCF_000442215.2 Lipotes vexillifer
ACTGTATATGTTGGGGTTTAATTCTGGGCTTTTGTGTGTGTGTGTGTGGTACGTGGGCCTCTCACAGTTGTGGCCTCTCCCGTTGCGGAGCACAGGCTCCGGACGCACAGGCTCAGTGGCCATGGCTCACGAGCACAGCTGCTCCATGGCATGTGGGATCCTCCCAGACCAGGGCACAAACCTGTGTCCCCTGCATTGGCAGGCGGACTCTCAACCACTGAGCCACCAGGGAAGCCCTAATTCTGGGCTTTTTATTCAGTTCTACTGGTCAATGTGTCTATTTCTGTGGCAGTACCATACTTTCTTTATTACTATGGCTTTGTAGTATAGTTTGAAATCAGGAAGTGTGATATCTCCAGCTTTGTTATTTTTCCTCCAGATTGTTTTGCTACTTATGGTCTTTTATAGTTCCACATAAATTTTAGGAAGTTTCTTCTATTTCTGTGAAAAATGTTTTTAGTATTTTGTTGGGGATTGCACTGAATCTGTACATGGCTTTGGGTAGTATGGCCATTTTAACAATATTAATTCTTCTGATCCATGAACAAATATCTTTCCATCTGTTTGTGTCTTCTTTGATTTATTTCACTGTACTTTTGTAGTTTTCATTATACAAATCTTTTACTTCTTCAATCAAGTTTACTCCTAAGTATTTTTTGATGCTATTGTGAATGGGATGGTTTTATTTCCTTCTGATGTTTCATCATTAGTGTAAAGGAATGCAGTTGATTTCTGTATGTTGATTTTGTATCCTGCCACTTTATTAATTAATTCCAACAGGTTTTTTGACTGATTCTATGGGATTTTTTATATATATGGGATCATATCATCAGCAAATAAGGACAATTTTACTTTTCCTTACCAATTTGGATGCACTTTATTTCTCTGTTTTGCCTAATTTCTCAAGCTAGGACTTCCACTACTATATTGTATAGGAGAGGTGAGAGTGGACGTGCTTACCTTAGTCCTAATCTTAAAGGAAACACTTTCAATTTCTCTCTATTGAGTATAATGTTAGTATATAGTGGGTCTGTCCCATATGTACTTTATTACATTAAAATATGTTCTTTCTATACCCAGTCTGTTAAGGGTTTTTATCATGAAAGGATGTCAAATGATTTTTCTTCATTTATTGAAACTATCATGTGATTTTTATCTTTCATTTTATTGATGTGATTTATTACATTTATTGATTTGCATAGGTTGAACCATCCTTGCATCCCAGGTATAAGTCCCACTTGGTCAAGGTGTATAATCCTTTTACTGTGTCTTGAATTCTTGAATTTCCTAAGATTTTGTTGAGAATTTTTGCATCTATATTCATCAGGGATACTGGTCTACAGTTTTCTTGTGGTATCCTTATCTCATTTTGGTATCAAAGTGATGCTGGCCTCATACAGTAATTTGGAAGTGTTCCCTCCTTTTTCAATATGTTAGAAGAGTCTGAGGAGGATTGTGTTAATTCTTCTTTAAATGTTTGGTAGAATACTCTAGTGAAGTTGTCTGCTACTGGAGATTTCTGTGTTGGGAGTTTTTGCTTACTGACTCAATCTCTTTATTGATTATTAGTCTGTTCAGATTTCCTTTTTCTTCCTGATCTTGGTAGATCGTGTGCTTCTAGAAATATATCCATTTCTTCTAAGTTATGTAATTTGTTGGCATATAATTGTTCATAGCAGTCTCTTCTGATTTTATGTACTTCTGTAGTATCATTTGTAATGTCTCCTCTTTCATGTCTATTTTTATTTATTTGAGTCTTCTCTCTTTTTTCTTAGTTAATCTAGCTAAAGGTTTGTCAATTTTATTTGTCTTTTCAAAGAATCAGCTCTTAGTTTCCATGATCATTTCAATTGCTCTTCTGGTCTCTATTTCATTTATTTCCACACTTATTTTTATTATTTCCTTCCTTCTGGTAACTGTGAGCATAGTTTGTTCTTTTTCTAGCTCTTGAGTTGAAAATTTAGGTTGTTTATTTGAGATCTTTCTAATTTCATAATATATGCATTTATTGCTATAAAATTTTCTCTCAGAACTGCTTTTGCTGCATCCCACAGTCTTTGATATGCTGTTTCCATTTTCCTTTGTTTTGAGAATTTTATTTCACTTTTTATTTCTTCTTTGACCCAATGACTGTTTAGTAGTGTGTTGTTTAGTTTCCACATTACTGTAGATTTTCTCTTTCCTCTTATTGTTGATTTCTAGTTTCATACTATTGTGGTAAAAGAAGATGGTATAATTTCAATCTTATTAAATTTGTTAAGGTTTGTTGAGTGGCCTGTCATATGATTTATCCTGGACAATGGTCCATGTACACTTAGTAATGATACATATTCTGTAGCTGTTGGACTGAGTATTCTGTATGTGTCTATTAAGTCCATTTGTTCTAAAGTGTGTTTCAATTCCTATGTTTCCTTGTTGGTTTTCCACCTAGATGATCTCTCTATTGCTGATAGTGGGGTATTGAAGTTCCCTACAATTATTGTATTGTTGTCTATTTCTCCCTTAAGATCTGTTATTAATCGCTTAATATATTTTGGTGCTTGGGTGTTGGGAACAGATATACTTAGGATTATTATAGCTTCTTGATATATTGACCCATTTGTCATTATATAATGACCTTCTTTGTCTCTTGTTACTCTTTTTTTAAGTCTATTTTTTCTGATATTAGTATGGCTACCCTCACCTACTTTTCATTTCTGTTTGTTTGAAATATCATCTTCCATCCTTTTACTTTGAGCCTATGTGTGTTTTTAGAGCTAAAATTAGTCTCCTTTAGGCAGCATATACTTGGGTCTTGTCTTTTTATCCATCTGGCCACTCTGTGCCTTTTGACTTGTGAGTTCAATCCATTTACCTTTAGGGTGATTTTTGATATTTAAGAATTTACTACTGCCATTTTATATTTTGCCTTCTGGTTATTTTGTCTCCTCATTGTTTCTTTTTCCTTTGTTTCTGTCCACCTTTATACGTTGGTGGTATTCTATGGAGGTTTGCTCAGTCTCTCCTTTTTTTATGATTTGTGTTCTGCTCTAGATTTTTGCTTGCCAGTTACCATGAGGTTTACATAAAACATCTCATAGATAAAATAGTCTTTTTTCTGCTGATAGCAATTTATCTTCATTTGCCTATAAGGTTTCATTCTTTTACTTTTCCCTTTTTATATTTTTATGTCACAAATCACGGCTTTTTGTGCTGTGATTTTATTACCAAGTTGTAGCAGCTACAGTTATTTTTAATGTTCTTTTCCTTTAACTTTTAAGCTACAGTTAAGAGTTTAATATACTATTCTAAAAAAAGAGTTACAGTATTCTATTCTATTTGCCACCTTAATCAGAGTTTTGTGTGTTTTTGTCTTTTTATTTCAGCTTAGAGCTCCTTTCAACATTTCTTGTAAGGCAGGTCTAGTGGTAAACTCCTTCAGTTTTTGTTCATCTAGGAAAGCCTTAAGTTCTCCTTCATATTTGAATGATAACTGTGCTGGATAGAATGTTCTTGGCTAGCAATTTTTATGGTTTAATATTTTGAATATGTCATTCTACTCTCTCCTGGCCTGTAGCGTTTCTGCTGATGAATCTGTTGATAGCCTAATGAGGGTACATTTACAGGTTATTGTCTTTTTTTCCCCAGCTGCTTTTAAAATTCTTCCTTTATTGTTGACTTTTGATAATTTTAATATAATGAGCAGAAAGAGAGACACAAATGTAGAGAACAAACTTATGGATACCAAGGGGGAAAGGGGGAGTAGGATGAATTGGGAGATTGGGAGTGACATATATATACCACTATGTATAAAATAGATAACTAATGAGAACCTACTGTACAGCACAGGGAACTGTACTCAGTGCTCTGTGGTGATATAAATGGGAAGGAAATCTAAAAAAGAGGGGATATATGTATACGTATAACTGATTCACTTTGCTGTACAGCATAAACTAACACAACGTTGTAAAGCAACTATACTCCAATAAAATTTTTTTAATATATATATAATGTGTCTTGGAAAAGATCTTTTTGCAGTGAGATAATAAGGTGTTCTATTAGCTTCATGGCCTTGCATATCCAGTTCCTTCCCAGGTTTGGGAAGTTGTCAGTTATTAGTTTTTAAATGCACTCTCTGCTTCCTTATCCCTCTCTTTTACTTCTAAGGAACTCATTATTCTTGTGCTGGCTTTTCTAATGGAGTCAGTTCTCACAGAGTTTCTTCACTTTTTAAAAATCTTAGTTCTCACTCCTCTTTCACCTAAATTATTTCTATATCTTTTTCCTTGAGCTTTCTAATTCTCTCTTCCATATGATCTGCTGTATTTCCAATGCATTCTTCACCTCATTTATTGAGTACTTCAGCTCCAGAATTTCTGTTAGTTTCTTTTTTAGAATTTCAATCTCTTTAGTAAAGTACTCCTCTGTTTGTTTGTTTTTATTTCTGAGGTCACTGTACTGCCTTTCTGAATTTTATTTAGTTTGTTGGATTTCTTCATAATAGCTATCTGAAATTCCTTATCATATAGATTACAATATTCTGTGTCTTTGGGTTTGGTTGCTGGAAATTGTCATTTTATTTTTGTGACACTGTATTACTGTGATTTTTCATGGTGTTTGATGAGAAGTGCCTTGCCGCTGCATTTGACATAGCAAACACCTTTCTTACTTAGACAAGGCTTTGTTCACTTCGATTATAATAGTTCAACAGATTGATAGTTAGGAGACTTTCTTTTGTTTTCTAGAATGAGGTGCTATCGCACAAGTTTTTGGCTTTTCTTATTGAAGCTGATTCCTGCTAATGTTGGGAGCTCACGCACTTAAAAAAAAAAAAAGCAAAGGGTGGTGGCAGAGCAGGGTGAAGTGTGTACTTAACACTTGGGACTTTGGGTATGCCCACAGCTTGGTAGGAGGATCCTCAAGTTGGGGGTCCCAGAAGCCAGTGGGCAGTCCTCTTGCCTTCCAAGGCAGACAACAGGAGACACTTCCCTTCTGTTCTATCTATTTCCCTTTCCTTTCTTCCCCCTTAGTCACTGCAGTCTCTCCTCAGAGACAGCACCTGGTCCCTGCAACTCAAGTGGCCAAGTAGACCCCCATTGATTTCCTTCATCCTCTGCCCTCCTCTGCCAGAAAAACTGTGCTATCTCCCTGCTGGACTGGCTACCACCTTCTCTGCCATCACTACCTCTGCCACTGCTGGCTTCGCTGCAACTTCCTTTGCTCTGCCACCTCCTCCATGATCCAATCCACCCACTTTTGGGTGCATAGATAGATGGATCTCTCAGGTGTCCTGGTGTGCTTTGCAGAGGCACTTTTTTTGGTTATGGTTGTCTGATTAGTTGTAAATCAAAGGAGAGAGAAAAAAGGAGTGATTCATACCACCGTGATGATGATTTCACTTGGAATGTCCCTTTTATATGATTAAGAGGGACTGGAATATGGAAAAGATCTCAAGATTAGAAATATGCATATATATCCCAATTGTCCATCTTTAAATATATTAGCATCATTTCTGTGTGACCATATTTTTTTCAAATATAATATGTTAAAAAATGTATATAACTCATTTTTCATAGCCAGACACCTACTTTAATCATTCTACTTCTGCTTTCTATCTCTGGAACTATTGCTGTTAACTCAGGCTACAGATATCTCTAAAGATTACCTTTCTCTAATGTCCCATTTCCTATCAGTGATTTTTCCATTTCAATACCTCTTACAACTTCCCATTTCTTTCCATTTCTGTTCAGGCCCTTATCACTTCTCACCTGGATTACTTCAATACAATTATAATTGGTCTCTATGTTTCAGACACTTCACTTTCCATCTTGCTTACTACTGATAGATTAATCTTTCTAAAAGGCCTACAACACAATTTCCATCATGTCATTTCACTGTTCAAAAATCTTCAGGGAGAGAGAACACAGAAAAATGAAAATAGATCATTTGCTTGGGAAAGGATGCAGGGCCAAGTTACTTTTTAATTTTGCTTTTCTTTTTAAATCCTACATTCTTTTTTACAGTGTTGCATTGTGTGATTTGTATAATAAAATTAATTACCTAGAAGTTAAAATTCTAGTGACCTCTACAATATGCTTCCAACATTTTCTGCACTTCTTATTCCACTGCTCCAGTAAATAAAACTTCTGTTCTCTCTATACTCCCTCCACTTTCAAACCATGAAAATTACATCCTTGAATTTTTTTTAACTTAAATCCCAATCATATATAAATTTCTTAATATATTCGCTGGAAATAATTCCTTTCTATATACACAAACCTAATTATGTATGAGAACAAATCATTTGACCCTCATCATTTAAAATTTTTTGTTCATATTTATGCTTTCATTTTATTTTTTCCTTTCTCCTCTAAGTGAAAAAGAAAAGCATATCCTTAAGAACTCTTCCTCTTCTCTAAAGTAGAGGCCATAGTAACTTGAAAACACACAGGCATTTAATAAATGTCTTGTTTCATTAAATAAATGATCAAATACTTCAAAGGCAACAGGGTATTTTCTCATGGAGTAACTTTTGATTTTTATTTTAAAATTAAAACCAGAAGCCGAGAAGCAGAAGCCTTTGAAAACTCTTCCAAAAGAGCCAGCATTGCAGTAATTACAATTACAGGTCAGACTCAGGTCTCCAACTTGACCTCAAGATGCAAGGAAAATGAGCAGCACTCTAACTGTCCCTTTTTTGGGCTTTGTTTTCATGAGCATCACTCAGAGATCAATACTAACTTGAATTGCTATCATTGTGGAGCCTGGATAGGAGAAATTTACTGGATCTATCATTAATGCTTTTTTAATGAAATATTAAATTACTATGGCACAGAGTATATGGAGTGAGACAACTTAGCAGTAGCCTAAGGGGAGGGGGAGGCTTGTAAACATATAAATAATTAGAACATCTTTTCTCTTCTCCCTTCTCTTCCAATGAAACAACTAAGCTGGATCAAAGAAAGCAAATGAATATATCTAGCTCCTTGGACAGATTAACTGATATTTTTACTACACATTTAATCCATGTTTCACTGCAGTAAGCAATACAGGCGAAGATCTGATTACTCTATTTATCATTTGATACTCTTTACAAAAGCTGAAAATTACACTTATTCTAAATCTTATGTTAGCTGGCAGTAAACATAGCTCAGAGCTGGCCAAGCAGCTGCTTATAAGATGCTGATAAATTGCCAAAGGATGCAGAATAGCCCTTTCCACCCCAGTTGTCAGCAAAAGAGAGAGGTGTCAATACACCCACCACCTCAGCTACTGGTTTCTGCTTCTGTCAGTTTCTACCCTAGAAGAATCTTAACTGAACAATCATTTATTGAACAGATTTCCACATACTAAACCTGGAGAAGCAGTTTCAGCCCACTGGTGGTATAGCCAGTGATAACCACAGTGACCACTGAATTCTTCTTAAAAATTATTATTTTTTAAAAAGTTGGATCAAATCATGTAGGAAAGTATTTTCTTTTTTTAACTCCAACGCAATGAATAGTAAATATATAAAATACAGAAATTCCTATTTAATTCTCTCTGTTCATGCTGACTTTGGAGTAGATTACAAAATCCTAAGAGATTTTTTTAATTCTATTTCTTACTATTGCAACTTATAAGTACGTAAAATCAACTCAGTACATTTTTAAATTCCACCATTATCTTTTGATTCCAAATAAAATGCTACTGCCAGTCATAGCTATTTGATGCTATTTGTTGGATGAACAGATGACATCTGTATCTCAGAGCAATCATATTATCTCTTTATATTGTCAATCTCTATTTATTACCCTTCATCCAAATATATCTATAACCAGGATTATTTCTTTACACACTGCATAAAAGAAGTGTCTTGGTTTGTGGCACCAGTTGATATCTGCAGAGTTTGGGGATCTTTGGGATGATAACTGGCTGATTTTCTGCTTCTGTTTCCCCGAGCTTCCATTTGCTTCAATTCAAACTCTCCCTCAAGATGTCCTGTAATAGTATCATAATTCACCCCTCTAATAGCTTTTGCAATTGTCATCTGTCTACATTGACAGGTTGTGCTTTAAACTGATTTTATTCAATGATAGGAACAATATTTTTCTGGGATCTGGAGGCTGATCTTAATAAAGTAGGGTTTTTTTAAACACTGAGGAAACTGTTCTACAATGGGTAGGCTCAGGTCCTATTATCTATTGAAAAGACTAATATGTTGCCAGTGCTTCAAAAAGCTTCAGCTGGATTTACAAATGGAACCATGATTGTGACTGTCATTGTTTTTATGTTTGTTTAATGTCCTGTTCTTTCTAAAAATAGATTCTACAAACAAAGGAAGATAATAACAAAAACACACATTCATTTCCTATTGGATTGCTAGATGTTACCCTCAAATTTATTACTGATATTCTCAGCATCCAATGCAGAAAGGGAAATGAAATTTATAGTGTTTATAAGCAATATATATATATATATATATATATATATGTATATCTTTTCTTAAGGGAAACAAGATATCCCTGTCAGTGTACTAAGTATATTTCTCCCATAGATCCTTTTAAATGGATCCTTCAACAAACACTAGTTGAACCCTGCAAATGTAAATTATGTACTCATATGCTTCTCAAAGTTCATGAAGTCTCAAAGTAAATTTCAATTCCATTATTTGTATTGGCATTTTAGGTTTTGCATTCTCTCCTGCATTAATTATGACACTATTTGGCAAGGTGTGCCTATTCTCAGTTTCAGTCCAAACAATGGCACAGACTTTTTCTGTTATTTCACTGCCACATCCCAGGCACCAAATCAGTACCTGGGACATGGCTCATTACCATTTGTTGAATGAATAAATGAAATTTGTGACTTGGAGCAATCATGTAACTTCTTTATATAGTTTATCTCCAGTTGTTATCTTGATCCAAATACATCTAAAATCCCAGGATTATTTCTTCCCAGAAGTCTTTCAATCTTTCTAATTGTCACATAACCAGAAATAGTGGCATATTCCAGATTTTTGTTACTCACAACAAGGAAATAGTTTACAGTGTTTTCTTTTGTTTTATATTTCCTTATCCTTCAACGTTCTGCAAAATAGTAGGCCCTTGGGTTCCAAGTTCAAAAGAATGTATAGGTAAATAAGTCAAACAAATTCAAATCTATGTAATCTGAAAAAATATGTAACATCTATGCTATGTTTATAACAATTTGTTACAAAACACATTTAAACAATTTTGAACCAATAACTATAATGCAGATTCTAGACAAGTGATGGAATTTCTTAACAACTTCAATCTTGCTGAGTATATCAGTAAGAATTCAGCAATCCTGAAGTTACTCTACATTTATAGCTTCTGAAATGTAGAGATTACAAATTTCCAGATGCTAGAATTACCTTGTAATTTAACCCTGTGTCCAGTCAATGAAATATTGCAATACCTAATTTGTCTTCTCTTCCATCAGAAAAGCTGTAAGATTCTACGCTGCTTAAGCAGGGCTTTCCTACTCAAACTCTAGAGGAAAAAGAAAATCTTTAAATTTCAAGTGCAAATATAGAAATGGGGCTGCAATTTAGTTTATACCATCTATTCATCCATAATGTTTCTTAACCCTTTCAACAAACCCATTTCAAACCCTAATCAATTTTAGATCTGTACTGCAGCAAAAATCTTCTATCTAAATCTGACCCTTATCCTTCTTTCTCTCCTACTCCAATTGATTAAGCTCAGTTCAATCCAGCTGAGGAATATCAATTATTAGGATCTGATGTGTTGGGGATTTACCAGAGTGGATCTTGCTGGACACAGTATTGCTTCCACAGTGACTCTGCCTTAACATTCCTTAGTGTTCCTATCTCAAAAAACTCATTACTGGTGAAGGCTAAAAAATAATTCTCATACTCCAGCTCCAGATTTCCTATCTGGATAGCTTTATTGAACTTATTTATCAACAACAAAAGACAAACAAACAAAAGAAAAAAAACCTCTGGTTGCCAGTTGGCAGCCATACATTTCAAATGCAGCTCAAATGACTACAATTTAATCTATTTTATGACTCATCATTCAACTGTCCTTACTCATCATATTTCATTTTGTAAAATGCTGTGCGTGCTTCCTAGACATGTATTAGAGTAATTATAAATGAATTAAACATTATCAATCCAAGGCTGTAACTGGCTACTATCTGCTGCTGCTTAGTGACTTAATTATGTTAGACAGACTAAATTGTTTTAAATGAACCTTCACAAAGGTCCTTAATAAAATAAAACAGTGATTTTATTTTGTGTTATCTACTTTCTGCCAGAAGGTTCTCTAGGGGCTTCTGCAGTTTTCTTTTCTTTCCTATTAGCTAGAAAGCACAATCTAGTAAGCCTGTGAACCTTGCAGGAGCTTACACAGAAAATATTTCTCACTCTGAAAATCACTACTGTAAGATTTGGGGCTGCAGCATAAGCAGCAAGATTTAGTGGTTTTCTCTTAAGGGAGCTGGTTCCTGAAGTGACTTAGAATGCCTTAGGAAAGAAAGAAAGGAAGAAATTTCATATTGATAGTATATGGAGGGGATAACTTTATATAAAATTTTGAGTAGAGTGGATATTTGAAACAGTGAGGAAATTTCCAAAGTAGAATTTAAAATGTCAGCAGATTCATAGAGGAACTGCCTCAGACAGCAGGCTGTAAAAGATTAAATTTTAAAATGAGGGGTTACATTGTTTCTTCAGTTTGCTTTGTGCAATACCAGAGGTTCACGAATGAGGGTAGGCAATTCGTCTATTATTTCTAAAACAGAGTGTATCTGCTGTGACTTCACTCAGAAGGAGGCCCCTCACACGTGAGAGGTGCGATGAGAGGTTGAATGTGCACAAAGTATTTCTCATTCCCACAGCAGTTTTGACAGGCAGGTCAAATACGTGAAAAAGGATAATGGGATAATAAAGTTACTACACTTCTGAGCAAGATGTGTAGTGTAGCAGTCAAAGTGGGGGTCTTCGTGGGAAAGTTGCAGATGAAAGTGGTTCTCTGTGGGAAAGAACTGCTTGGGACAGGGGAAGCTTTCTAGACTAGTTGTTGCTATTCTTAGTCTTCCCTCAGTATGAAACCTAGGCTCAGCAGAGGCAGGCTGTTGTATAGAATTATTTATTTTCCTTCCCCTGCACATTCCCAACAAGAAAACACCACATGCACGCCAACAACATAGAACTCTAATATTTAAGAACTCTTCTATTTTTGACATTCCTTACTTATCAAATACCAAATCACATTGGGATTTTCCAGATGTTTTAGTCCTTTTGTTTCTGAGTATCATCCCCCTTGTATAGAGCACAATGAGGCTGACTGCAAAAACTGGAAATAACAGTATGAATTCCATTTATTGTCATTGAAATTTTCTGTCATTGTGATGCATACCTTAGCTTCTAGCAGGTAGATCTCTATCAAAAATATATCTCCAGTTCTATTTTGAGCTTTACAAATTTTAATTAGTCAATATTGATGAATACAAAGAGTATGTTAAATCTTAAAAAGCATTTAAATATTAGCCAAATAAGTAGCTTCAGTGAAAGCTCAAAATTTCATATGTTTTACTAGAGAAAGAAAAAAACAAACAAACATGGTTTATTCCACGCAGGTGAAGTAGAAACACACAGATCAGGAAGTAAACAGCTTCTTTCCAGCCAATTGGGAAAAGCATTAACAAAGAGCTCACCAAACTTTAAACACTATTAGCGCTCAGAAGCCTAGTAGGGATTCATAATTAGGCCCTTGGGGGAAACATAAGAAAGAAATATAAAGTTGAGACAGTATAAAGGAAAGTCAGTTTTCAGAAACTGTATTGTCAGAAAGAAACAAGAACTAGTTTGGTTTTAAAATATGAACTCTCCAGGAGTCAACCCTGATGCAGTATCTTTGAACACCCCAATATAAAATACAGTGGATCTTGAAAAAAACAAGAAACTCTTACCACTTAAAAAACTAGGACCGACAATCAATTTACAGCAGTAATCTGAAAAAAATTTACACCAAGACAATGATAAACTGGACCAGGAAGCAATCATTATATTTGCCAGAAAATGAGCAAAGTTGCTAACCAGAATCAATGTTAGAAGTATGTTTTCTTGACTACTCCAATTTTTCCTGGGCAGATAAATGCAAAATCTGCAAACAATAAAACTGGTCACCTCTTTCATTTCTTCTAAGCAACTGGAAAACTGGTCACCCACCTCCTCTATAATTACTTTTGTCTTATATTTCTACATCCATTCTGAGATGGATTCTCTTAGAAAAGAGGAGGAGGGGGATGGAGGTCACATAGGCCATTCTGTTAAAAAATAGATCCTGGGCTTCCCTGGTGGCGCAGTGGTTGAGAGTCTGCCTGCCGATGCAGGGGTCACGGGTTCATGCCCCGGTCCGGGAAGATCCCACATGCCGCAGAGCAGCTGGGCCCGTGAGCCATGGCCGCTGAGCCTGAGCGTCCGGAGCCTGTGCTCCGCAGCGGGAGAGGCCACAACAGTAAGAGGCCCGCATACCGCAAAAAAAAAAAAAAGAATAGAGCCTAAACAGAAAACTTTTAAATAGAATGACAAAGGAGTGGAAGCTAGAAAGCTCAGTGCCATCAGTACATTTTACAGATTATAGTTTTTCATGCACCGTTCCTCATGTGTCATAAAGCCAGTCAAAAGAGAGATACGATAGTACATGAGTCTAATATAAATACTAGATGAATGCGTTCTTAGGTTGGACTAAGAGCGGTGAACATTAATGTGTGTTCCTGATATTTTTCTGCCAAAGTGGATTCAATTCTGCCCCAGGTGAACTGAAAACCGGCATTCTGACTTTCGGCAAATATTTGGTCTGAGAGCCCTTTCTTTCTTTGACAATGAAATAACAGAAAATAGCAACACCAATAAAAATAATAATAATTCCACTCTCCTGAACAAACACTGAAAGATAAGGTGAATTTTAGTGCTTTCAAAGTTCTGTTTGTGATTATCAAAATGTGTAGACCTGAGATGCAAAAATAAAGCGTCAGGTATGGGAAATTCCTCACATTGAATATTCCTGACCTTTCTTCCATTGGAAAAGAGAAGCAAAAGCAATACAAACACAAAGGTGTCAGAAACTGTGTTTAGACCTAAAATATCCCGTGAAGCTAAGATATCGCTGTACATGTCAATATCAACCAGCCAGAAGATTCTGGTTTATTAAATATCTATCCCTAAAGATTTTTAAAAAGTTGAGCCACTTGTAAGTACGACTCCACTAACTTAATAGGTTTTTAAGGAAAAAAAAAAAAAAAAAATGAAAATTAGGGCCTTTTACCCTACTACCTGCACCCCTGCATTCCCTGATACACACACGCACACCTTCCCCACATACTCCCCACAAACATACACATACATACTTCCCAAACATCTACAGTAAAGCAAGAACCAGGAATGGCCTAATCATGTTTTAGGGTAAAAGTGCTAGGGAGGTGGGGTGGGAGGGTGAGGATCATATTATAAAGTATCATAAGCCTAATTACAGCCTCTTTCTTTCGGGATTGCTTTATACCCATTGTATTTAGATGATTTTCTAAGAAAATCACATTCTACCGGTTATATAAAAATTAGGAAGATGAGAAACTAAGACACAGTACAGGATAACTGATTAACAATATATATCTCAAGAAAAAGAATAGTTGAACAATGAAAATATTTCACTCTGATGTTAAGAGGAAGAAAATAAAGATTGAGTGATGTTTGACACTTCTATTTTTTTATGTTTACTTAATAACTGCGCTTCCACAGACATTTCTTTTTCTTTTTAAAGTTTTCAAATATTTAAACTGATGCATTTATAAAGATAAAAATGCAGAGAACTAAAAGAAGCCAACTGAAAAAAGCCCAGGAGCCATTTGCCCATTGTTTGCCATGTCGTTTGCCAATAAATTCCTTAGTCTATTCTTCACATTTTTTATTTGTTAAAATATTTAACAACATAAATATCTTTATATATTTAAATCTGGTGATCTTTCCTTCAAAGATTTCACCTTTATTGTCAAGCTTCGATTATGCTATCACAGTCAATGATCTTATATTAATTCATCCAGTTACTAAACAATGTGGATGAATTAAAAAATAAGTAGCAACCCTTGGAAAATGCTATGGAACCAACATATGCTACTGAAAATTGCTAAGTAAGGGGAAAATCAAGCATGTATCTGCCTTTTCTTTTTTTAATTTAGTTTTTATATAATATTGGGTTATAGTTGATTTGCAATGTTGTGCTAGTTTCAGGTGTACAGCAAAGTGGTTCAGTTATACATATACATATATCCATTCTTTTTCAGATTCTTTTCCCACATAGGTTATTACAGAATGCTGAGTTGAGTTCCCTGTGCTATACAGTAGGTCCTTGTTGATTACCTATTTTTGAACCTAGACTCTATCATACTAAGTAAAGTAAGTCAGACAGAGAAAGACAAATATCATATGATATCACTTATATGTGGACTCTAAAAAGATGATACAAATGAAATTATTTACAAAACAGAAACAGACTCACAGTCTTCAAAAACAAATTTATCATTACCAAAGTTGAAAGGCATAGGGGGAGGGATAAATTGGCAGTTTGGGATTAACATATCTGCCTTTTCTATAAAACTCTACCTCAAAGTAACCAAATTGCTGCTAAGGAAAAATTTCTTTCATGAAAGGTTTATGGAATTAGAATATTACCATTTTGCAAGTCTTAATGAAATAATGGATGTAAGCAATGGTGATCAATGGGTGGTAAAAACAACAAAAAAAAATATTTTGTACTTGCACTAGAATCACACCATGCTATCTATGAAGTAGTCTTGACAAAAAAAATAGAACCTGAATCTGATCCAGCCTCTATCTTTAACTAAGAATTTACAAGAAATACACAGTTAAGAGGAATGTGTTAAATGGAAACTATACAGCAAAAAAAATGACCTAAGTTGTTCAACAATTCAGGTGCAAGGAAAAATGAGAGAGAAATTAAAGCAGATCAATGAGATAAATTCATCAAGTACAAATATATGGACCTGATTTATCCCTGATTTTAAAAAATGCAGTATTAAAAATAGTAGCAGCTGAGGAAATGTGCTTGGATATTTAATAACATTTACAGTTATAGTCAGTTCATTACACTAAATTTTTTCTACATTTATATATACTTAGAATTTTCTACAATAAAATAATTAAGAAAACAAGCTAGTTCCTATGCCATTGAAACTGTTAGATAGATGGATGCACTTTTGAGTGAAAAGCATTTGAATTTGTTTTGTAAAGCTAGCAAAATTTGAACCAAAATCAGAAAACAGTCTGACCATCAAATTACTAATGTGCATTTCCCCACCTCTCACTCTTCACCAATAGTCTAACTGTTTCCAACACCATTCTAGGCAGGGAGAACAGACAGTTCAAAGATTCTGAGGTGGGAATAAGTCTGCCTGATTAGGGAACAGCAAGAAGACCAGTGCGTCCAAAGCAGATTGTCCAAAAGGGAAAGTGATCAGAGATGAGGTCTGAGAGTGGACACAGACCAGAACTTGAAGGATGCCTTGCACAGGAGCAGAGTTTTCACCCTGAAGTATAATGGAAAGCCATTGGAGAGCTTGAGCATGGGAGTGACACAATTTTTATTTTAAGAGTGCTTAGGCTGTTAGATGAAAAACTGATCAGAAGGGAGCAAAAGGGGTAGAAGAAGGGACAAAAGTTTCAAGGGTTCTTTATTAATCCAGATTAGAGCTGATGATGACTTGGCGTAGCATGGTAGCTGGGGTGGGGGGGGAGCAGAAAATTTTGGATTCAGGATATGTTTCGAAGAAACTGCCACCAAGATGATGAATTGATCTAGAACGTGAGAGTAAGAAAAGAGTCAAGAATGATTTTAAGATTTTTATCCTGAACAACCGAGTGGATGAAGATGCCATTTCATGAACATTCAGAGTCAGTGAGATCATGTGTATAAGGAGACTACTAGTTCAGTTTCCAATGTATCTTAGATATCCAATGCAAATGAAAAGCAGGCCATTTCTGGACCGTTAGTGAAGAAGCCTGGACCAGAGATATAAATCTGGGAAACATGGAATGTATTGTATCACATTAAAGAGTTTGAAAATTTGATGAGCTGTGGGAGACTATGGAAGAATTTTAAGCAGAGAGGAGATATGCCAACAATTCTAATTCTGACAACTCTGCCTCCTAGCCTGTTGGTTTCTGGAGTGTGGGGAATGAGCAGCCTACACTAGGATTTGAAGATTCCATATCCTCCTGGTATAATTAGTTAATACAAGTAGTTTTGAAATAATAAATAAAAGAAGACCTAAATCAATGGAGTATTGTTTATTCATAAGAATTAATATCATAAAGATGATAGTTTTACACGAAATATTTGTAAACTCAATGCAACTCTCATAAAAATCCCAACAGTAATTTTCATAGAAATCAATGATTTTGACATAAAATTCATCAAGAGTAAAAAGAAACAGACCATTTTGAATAATATTTAGGGAGCACTCCACCAATATCAAAAATTGCTATAAAATTATGATAATCAAAAGTTCAAAGAGGGATAAACATATCAAGAAACATAATACAGAGCTTAGAATCTATGAGGCTTGTCAAATCACTAGGTAAAGTAGAGACTATTCAATAAATTTTGCTAAACAAGTTGGGAGGTCTATTAGCTAATAATTGCAGGATGGCCATTATGTAACAAGTATTGTTGTAGATATTTTACACCTACTATTTAATCTTTTCAGTAATTTATGAGGTAAAGACTATTATTAACCCCATTTCATTGAAGAGGAAACTACAGCACAGAGATATCAGGTAACTTGGCCAGGGACACACTGATAATAAGTGGCAGAGTTACCATATCTATACAGTAAAGGATAAAATTAAATCCCTACCTCACAGGAAAGAAAAATAAAATTTACATGGATTAAAGATCTAAAAATGAAGAGCACTTCCATATATTTTAGAAGGAAATATTTTTAACAAAGGATTTTTGAACAAAGATAAAAAAGGCACTGATTATAAAGGAAAAAAGATACATTTGATGTCATTAAATATAAAAGCTTCTATTCACCAAAATCAAATAAATGCACCAAACACACCGTCAAAAAGTAAAAAGGCAACCAGATTGGGAGAGGATATTTATAATCAAGGCTGATCTTCAGCTAGTATGCACTGGGAAAGTCATAGCTATATTTAAAATAATTCAGCACCAGTTATGATTATTAGCAGCTGCTCTGAGCTCCCCTAAGATCCCTTCCCAGCCCTTCCAGGACCTCCCAGACACCTGCATGATCCAGCAGAGAGCCTCAAGTCACTCTTAGCAAACTGCTGCTAATTATTTTGATTATCACCCTTGCTTGTAACTCATGTGACCAATAAAGGGAATGGAAAGATATAGAGGGTAACTATATCAATGATATTATTTCAAAAAACAAAAAATATTGGTATGAAGCCAAAGTCAAAACATTAACATGGGGTACACAGATGTTTACTATGTTAGTTTTTGTATGTTTGAAGTATTTATAATTAAAAAGAAAGATTTAACAATGAATTAGAATGATGTATTATATATCAAAAATAATGAATATTTCTAGTTTTTGACCCTATAATCTCATTACCAAGGGTCAACCCGCAAAAAATAACAAGCCAAAGTCAATTATTAACCTGAATTTTCCTACAAGCTAAAGCCCTGCTGTTCCAGAAAAAGACTCCTATCTTACTTCATCCATTGCCTTAAGGGGTATCACCAACTTTTCCCTGCACAAATCCTTTCACTCCTTGATCCATAAGTGCATTTATATACCCTTGGTTTTGTGCCTGGCACACGTTCTCTGCCAACTCCTATAGACTTGATGTTTGGGACTGTGCCTTGCTTCCGGAGACTACCTCATCAATTTCTTGTATATGCTGCTATCAGCCAGCACTGTGCCACCTCCTCTGTGCAATGTAGACATTAATCCTGATGTCCTGCCTTTCACTAACTTTGGCCTAAAGGGTGAAGTCAGGCAATTGTTTTTGTAGTTTTCTACTGCCACTTCCAAACTGTAGTGGCATAAAAAACAACCACTTCATTTATCTATAACTATAGGTTATCAATTTGCTTTGTGCTTAACTAAGTGGTTTTTCTGCTGTCTGCAGCAGGGTCACTCATGCAGCTGCACCAATCTGTTGGATCTGCTGTACCTGGATGATCTAAAAGGCCCTCACCCACATGTCTTTAGTCTGTTGCTGGCTGTTGGCTAGGCCACATGTCTCCAGCAGACTAGCCTGGACGTCTGCACATAGTGGTAGCTTTTAAAGAGAACAAGCCCCAATGTGCAAGCATTTTTCAAGCCCCTGCTTGCATCATATTTACTGATATTCCATTTGCCAAGTAAGTCACATGGCCAAACTCAAGAGTCCCTCATGAAGGGGAAATTAAGCAAGGGCATAAACACAGGAAGATATGTGTCACTAAAGGTGATTACTTTAATATCTGCTGCAATTATATTACCTATACCAATCAGAGAATTCAGACTAAATACAATCATATGACAATTGTTAAGTAAATTATTAAATATTCACTTTACAAAATATTATACAGCCTTTAATAATACAGCTATAAATCTATGGAGCAACAGAAAAAAATTACTGAGTTTAAGCATCTAAATAATAGTTCAAATCTATGAGCATAATTATGAAAATCCATATGAAAATAAGAATGGAAGAGAAAAATGATAATTGCTATATTAGTATAATTTATTTTTAAATTCCAAATATTCTGAGACACTGTTATATAGATTTTGTTATGAAAGTAAATTTTAAAAATGTGATAGTAGACCTTGGCATAGTATCCTATCAAATTCCAGATTACAGAATTTATTCTTATTTGTAGGTTTGGTCAAGTCAGGGATGTTTTAAATTTGCACGTGTGAATCAGATATATTAATCTTTTAAAAGACAGTTGATCGTGGTTTTGTATAATTTCTCTCCTTTTTCTGCTTTACTGTGTTAGTTAACAACACGAAGGTAACATGATGGATAAAGACGAAAGTGGGTAAGTGGGTATATATAAATAAGTCTTTGATTTTCGCATGTATCACCTTTCATTTTATGGGAAGTTTCCAGTTAAGATCACCACAAATTTGAGTAGATCACCAAAATTATCAAACAGAACCTTCGGCTCTTTCAAAACTCTCACTCATTTGCAGAAATATCTGAATTAACTTAAATGTCAGCATATCTAAATACTTGAAATATAGTCATGATTTTACCTGCAATTTAGATTGATATTCTATTTTAATTTCATTCTTATGTAATGAATAAGATGGTGGAGTTAAGTATTAAAAACCTTAAGCTACAAAAAATTGCTTCCATTTGGCCCTGCTTTTGTGTTTTTAACTAAGCATGTCACAGATATTTTTTGTTCCAAATTATCTTGGTACTTTTAAGTTTTAACTGTTTGATTTAATGTTAGAAAACTAACAACTGGCTTTTTGGCATCATGTGTTAAATCCTAGAGATGTGACAGTTATATATAAACTTTAAAGAATTATGCCATTCTTTATTATGAATAATTCTTTTTATGGAATCTCACTTTTGAGGTCTAAACTGGTTTCTAAAATTTAAATTTGAATTACTCCAGTGAGGTTTTATCCCTAACTTTAGCAAATGCTATTTTGGTAACAGACCATAGAACATAGCTTTCAACTCCTCTGAAATCAGTATTCACATTCAACTGAAGCAGAAACAGTTTTTTTGGTTTGGGGGTCCTTTAAATTTTTTTTAAACAACAGTGCCCTTAACTATTCAGTACTCAATTTTGTGACATATGCACAGCTTCCTAATTCACCTAACACAAAAAGAAAGCCAACATGTTAAAATCACACTGCTCAGGACTTTGAAGGGACACAAGCAGGTTACTTCTTTCTAGACAAAAAGGAATCTTAGCACAATAGCCTGACATTGCTCAATGCCTGCTGACCCACAAGTTATTCGCATGTGAGGAACCAATTGGCCAAGAGAAACTAATGACACATACTGACTGATGTGTTAAATATCACGTGTTCTGAGAGATTTTTTGCCAGCTATAGCACTTCTTTTGAAACTTGTGATGCCAGAGGATGTTAAAATTTCTTATACATATAGGATGTTTACAAATGACAATTTAAGCACTGAAAAAAAAAAGAGTTGCATTATAAATGTAATAGCCAACTTTCATTTACATGTTCCAATGGAAAAATTAAGGAATGGATGCACAGATGTCTTAAATTAGCAGAACATTTAAATATCAATCATATTTAACTTTGAAGTTCATGAATTAATATATTTGTATGAAATATCTATATGGATCAAATGGACATCTATATCCACTGAGAAGGCTAATGAAAGCATGATTTTATATTCTGAAAACACATATCCAATGACAGAGGGGAAGGTGGTCCAGACACCATCTGTTACTTGGCAGGAGGCTGGCAGCTTGCACCTAAAGTGTGCTGCAGAGATAATTTAAAGTTAACCCTACATACGGGATTTATTACCCCAAACTTAGGTATGTGGAAATAAAAATGCAACCTATTTTAAATGGCAGTTTTATATAGATATAGGCATAGATGTAGATATAGATATATAGATATATAGATACATATATATTTATATCCTTATTTGTTTTGTCGTTTTGTTGTTTTGTTGGCCCATAGTAAATTAGGTAGAGATGCCAGAACTGCTTTATGGAGTATTGGTGACAGGAGCAGAGAGGTGGGCATGCTAGAATAAATTCATACATATCACCAGAGAGCCCACCAGTTGACTATATTTCCTTTGAAATCCCAAAAGATGCTTTAATAAAACAATAAGAAATGAGTTAGTAAGGGGCATGGGCACGGGTAAGAAGCTCAATTGTGACTGTCCTTTGCAGACAGTGGTGGACAGTAGGTGGACAGTAAGGAACTACTATGATGTAACTGAACTAATTACTATGATTGGTAATGACAGGATTCTGGAATAGAAAGGGTCTTTAGGAGGCAGGTAACCATCAGAGGTAAATAGCCATAATTACCACGGCTGCTCTGCCCATTTGCAAAGGCTGGATGTGCCAGGAAATTTACCACCAGAAGCACCCTCAACAATGACTATTGGGAATTGGTTATAAATGTCTAATCATACCCACCACTCAGGTGAGATATTCTTCTTCTTAAAAAAAAAAAAAAGGTTTTATTGAAATGTAATTCATGTACTTATTTAATATAGAGAGATATAATTTACTGTTTAAAGCGTACAATTTAAAATGTACAATTCAGTGATTTTCTTGTAAGATGTGTCTATTGGCAACAATTCCTCTCAGTTTTTGTTCATCTCCAAATGCCTTAATTTTGTCTTCATTTTTGCAAGATAGCTTTGTTGAATATAGGATTCTTGGTAGACAGGTTTTTTTTTCCCTCTGAGCACTTTGAATATATTATGCCACTGCCTGCTGGCCTCTACTGATTCTGAGGGGATGAAACCTGTTAATCTAATCTAAAGGGCTATTCTTGTAAGTGAAAACTTGGGATTTTTTCTTGCTGCTTTCAAGATTTTTTGCCTTTGGCTTTCAGCATTTTTACTATGATGTACCTGTTATGGATGTTTTTTGGCTTGTCTTATTTGGAATTCATTGAGATTCCTGGATGTGTAGACTATGTTTTTAAATAAATTTGGGAAGTTTTAAGTCATTATTTCTTTGAAAATTTTCTCCTTTGTCTCTCCTTTCTTTCTTGTACTCCAATTACCTGTGCACTTAATACTATCCCACATTTCTCTGAGGCTCTGTTCATTTTTCTTCATTCTTTTTAATCTCTGTCCTTTGGACTTGCATAATCTCTATCAATCTGTTTTCAAGTTTAATAATCTTTCTTCTGCCAGTTAAAATTTCCTTTGAGCCCCTCTAGTAAATTTTTCATTTCAGTTATTGTACTTTTCAACTCTAGAATTCCCATTTGGTTCTTTTTTTAGAATTTCCATCAATTGCTATTCCCTATTTAACAAAACATTGCCATCACATTTTCTTTTATTTTCTTTAATCATGGTCTCCTTTATTTTTCTGATCATATTCATAATGACAACTTTGAAGGCTCTGAGTTAAATATGACATCTGGTCACAGGCAGTTTTAGTTGCCTGCTGTTTTCTGGTATATGGTCATTACTTTCCTGTTTCATTGCATGTCTCAGAAATTTTTCTGCAAACTGGACATTATAGATATTATATTATAGCAAGAGTGGAAGATGGTCACCCCTCTTTGGGGCTTGTTATTGTTATTTGCTTGTTTAAAGATTGGATTATTTTAGTTAAGTGCATATTACCCCTAGAGTTAAGCCTCTGATGTTGCTACTCAGAAGGTACAGCTTTGGATATGTCCACAGTTATACTGAGATGATGGTGGTTTTTGCAGGGCTCTCTCTGATTGTCCCTTTCCCTGAGAACATAAAGCTGCTAAATTCCACTAATTTCTAGCTGAGTGCTCTACTGTTTTCAACAATGCAGTGTGGCATAAATTGCCCCACAACTTAAAATAAACAATTTTGGGCTCCTTTGAAAGGATGAATTCCTGAGGTCAGTGTTTGAGATTTGTTTTGATCCCACGTGGGCTCCAGCCAGCTGTCTCTTTCTTAGGTGCTCTTGGGCGAACTAACTGGCCCAAAGTTTAGCCTGTATTTCCAATGAATCTACCAATCTCCTCCAAAGTGTCTTTCACAATTACTTCCACTATTTTTGAGAGCACACCAAGTGTTGAACTTTTCCATCAAGGGTCACAAATGAAGTCAGTTCCTTTGGGAAGAGATTAGGAGCTACCAGTTTTATAGCCTACTTCTCTCCCCAGGAAGATTCTCTGAACTATGACCCTGGAGCTGGCCACAGACACATTCACACACATCTCTGTGAGTGACACCCTCCATGTTAGGAGCTGACTCCCTAGTTGATGTGAACCAGGGTGGGGTGGGAGGGTGCGGGAAGTAGCCTCGCATCTTCTCAGATTGCCTCTCCCAACATGGAAATTTATGAGCAAGGGCAATTGAGAACCCAGTATTCTGAGTCACTCTACACGCAAGGTACAGTCTCTGTCCTATGAGTGGGGGTGGACCAAAAAAGGGAGCGCCCCCTGCCCCAGCTCTACTAATCTAGAACTTAGATACAACAGCTAACTGAGGCAGGATAAGACATCCTTCCTTTCTTGGGAAGTGGGGGGAGAGAGAGTACTGCATTCTTGACTGCAAAAGTCTAGAGTACAGTTTCCACCTCACTGAGTAGGGAAGGGGGAGGGAGAAAGTAGGTCTCAGTTCAAATACCACTTACTCTCCCTGTTCCTTCCAAACTTTAGTAGATTTTCTCAAATAAATGTTTCTTCATTTTCTGCATGCCCTTGGGACCATGTCCAGAGACTTAAAATGGTTGGAATTTTTTATCATTTTCACCAGTTTCACTGGAGAGTGAGACCACAAAATTGCTCACATTATCACACTGACGTACCTCCTTTAGGTAGGATAATCCTGAGGCATGTGTTTTCCACCATTTCCTGATCAAGGTCTGGTTGCATACAGGGGTAGCAGACTTAAATGCTACCCTTTCTTGGCTGCTTTCCCTACGCTGTATCACTTCTCATTCTTCTACTGGTGTTCCTTGAAGTCTTAAATAAACTTCCCGCTATTCAATCTTTATCTTATGTTTGGATAACGCTAAACTGAAATCTCAAGGATGATGCTTACTTTTCTGGCTTCTGCAATTGAACATTTAAATATACAGGGATTGTGAAATAATGGATAGGATACAATGTATGAGAATATAGAGAGGGGATGGGATCCAGGGCATAGGTGCAAAGATCTGATTTGGCTAAGAGAAGAGACACTTCCTCTATTAAAGCAGGACAGCAAGAGAAAGAAGGGAAGAATGAATGCAAATGTATGCACATGTTTGTGTTTGGTAGCAAGAATCGCACGAATGAGATGATTTTCCAAGAGTGTTTATACTACTAAAAGTCCTTTACTTCACAGAATGCTTAAACACCTTAGAGATATGCTTGCTTGCTAAAATATACAAACACTGATCCTAAGGCTTCTTCAAACTTCCTTTGGATGTCACTGCCAAAGTTTGCCAGGCACTTCTCTGAATTATTGCATCCAAGTCTGATGTAATACGGTTGTCTAATTCATTCTTTCAATATCTTAACAGGCTCAATCAGATTATGATCAAGTCTTTTAGAACTGGGAACTATTTCTCCTCCTTTGGGAGCCCTTCTAGCTCTGCACTGAATCTTTAGCATTGATTTTAAAGTTTAACTCTAAGGGCTAATTTACTTATAATTCTCATGTGCAGTTTCTCCCTGTAGACACTAAGTACTCACTAAAGACATGATGAAAAATGACACAAAGTCCTGGAGAGGTTTAGAAAAGGGAGAGCGCATTCAGTTAAAGATGGATCAAAAAAAGACGATATACAGAAGATAGATTTGTATTTTGAAATGGACCTTGAATAATGGGCAAAGAAAAAAAAGTTAAAGGAGTATTTCATGTAAAAAGAATGAAGAAAGCATGAAGAACAAAATATGATTGAAGAATTACAAAAAGTTTAGCAAGATAGATGTCATAAAGTTTAAAGAGAAAAGTCAGAGTTAGTTTGGAACATATTACAGAAGGCCTTGGAAGAGGATGTACTTAATTTGGTAGACAATGAAGGATTACAGAAAAAGATAATAACTTAGTAATTTGTCTGATTTGAGCTACACTTTAACAAATGCTATTCAAAATCATGTAGTTCTGTCTCCATTCTTAATAATATCATTGTGGCTACGAGCTGCCAAGTTAAGCATGGAGTCTTTCATTACAATCATCTTGGAATCTATGTATCCTTTTTACTTCATAATACCTGAAAACTAATTATGATACTGGACAGTACGTTTCCAGATACTATCATCTTTCCTGTATTGTTCCAACATAATGCTTATTCAGTCTGAAAGCAGACCTGCCTACCTTATGTGAAAAGCTTTTCCTCCTCTTGCTATTCACCTGCCCATTTGGAACTCTGGTATTATTTTTCTGCTTGTATGAGAATCCTTGTACAGCTGCTTTAAAAAAATACCTATACCTAATGGAGAGACCATATTCTCAAACTTCATTATCAGAGATATTACCACCAAATTTGACTTGAAATATAGGATGCAGGTGTCCACAAATGTAACTTTCCAAGTTATAATAAAAGTTTTGCTTTTATCTTACCACTGCCTCTCTATGAGAAATTCATTTATGCAATTTTTATACAGTTGATCCTCACAATAATTTGGTGAAACAGGAAGGCCAATATATGTATTAGGGATAAGGTACAGCACTTCTCAAGTACTATAATTTTGGATGTAAAGTCTGGGATACATATCCATGTGAAACTGTACAAAGCACTCTGTACTTAGTCTTCTTAGCATCTATCATAGTTTGTAATTCAATACTTCTTTTGTTGTTGCTCCCAGGCACATCTCCCCATGATGATACAACTACATGAAAATCTTCACCCAGAAGCATTACTCAGTACTGAGAGTAATACTACTGATACACAGCAAAATTTGTAAAAAGAAATCTGTGTGTTGCGAGTACCCCCCTAAAAATTCGCTCAACAATGCAACTGCTCTAATGGCTTTTCTCATTCTTCCCTGCCTAGAACAGTCTGAATTCTACCTCCAACTAATCAGCTATCCTTCCCCTATCTTACCTTGATTATCCTGCAACCTCTTTATTACATATAGAAATCTAGTCTTCTGGCAGCACAAATAAAACATCTTCTAAGAAGGATACGCCCTAGGAAAGTGGGAAAACTTATAAACTCTGCGATAATTTTTAGCCTATAACCTTCCCTACTTACGCAGCCCCCATCTTTCTTAGATCTTCTTTACATAAGTGAAGGAATGAATGAATGTTTGACAAGGGGAACTGGCAATGACTTTTTGGTTCAGTGAGAATATGCCAAGAAAGAGGAATGAGAATAATTAGAATGAAATATTTGTGCTACTTATCATTTTCAAATTCTGTCCTTTCTTTTAGAGGCTAAGGAATTATAAGTCCAGCATCTTCACTTAATTTTTCTTTAGCAGAGAGCTAACAAGAGCATAACTGTGACATGTTATTTAATTACTTTCTGATTTGATGTGTCATTTTAATTAATTTGGGGTTAAGTTCTTTTACTGTAAGATAAAATAGTAAGGGTTCATGCTATCCCTTTAGTTTCCCCATTACTCTGGGGAGGAGATGGGAGAGTACTAAAGCGTTTATATCAAATTTACAAGCTGATGAAAATTTAAGTTGAGCACAGACTTTGTGCTATTCATGTAAGACACACTAGCTGAAGAATATTTAGGCATCAAATATATTCATAGACTTTCTCAGAGATTTTTTATCTTGACAAAATAATACTGTTTCTTGGGAAGCCACTGCAAGACTACCTTTGAGTCAGTTTCATGGTTATTTTTAAAAAGCCATCAGTACTTACCCTTTACTGAAATATTCTCTATTTAAATGAGCAGATGCTCTCTGACTCAATATCAAAATGAGTACTGCTTATGCCAAGATTATCAGGTGGCTAAGCTTTTCTATTTACCCACTACCATTTTTTAACACTTTCTTCTCCCCCAGCCAGGTGTCCAGTCACTGTTTCAGATTACTTCATACACCAAGCCTCGGAATTTAGCCCTGCAAACCGTCACCAACTGGGTTTTCTTAGCCCTTTCCCCTCTCTGGATCACTGGAGAACACCTCCCCGTTTATAAAAAGAGCTGCAGCCCAGTTGTTTAGGGTTTCAGCTCTTTATGCATAAATCCCCAGTAAGATACTCATAGATGTTTCTCTCCAAAATAATTTCTTATGAATTCCAAGCTCCAGGAGATAATGAAAAATTCTGACTCATATTCATCCTCATTTTATAAGATACATTTATTTTTGCCATGAATCCATAAACTTAGGTCACTAATTATTCTAAACTAGAAGTGAGTAATTGTTTTCTAAAAGAGCCAGCTAATAAATATTTTTGGCATTATAAGCCATATGGTCTCTGTCATAATTTCTCAACTCTACCACTACTTAACTCTGCCACTGTAGTAAAAGCAGCCATAGACAATCCATAAGTGAATGAGTGTGGCTGTATAACAATAACTATTTTTAAAAACTGGTGGTGTACAAGCTTTGACCCATGTAACGTAGTTTGCTAACCCCTGTTCTAAACTAACTAATAACACACAAGAATGTAGACTGGCATAGGGGAAAG
>NW_006799724.1:2227483-2255230 GCF_000442215.2 Lipotes vexillifer
TGTGGTTATTGAAATCAAACCAACATGTGTTCAAATCCTGGCTCTGGCAATATATACAAGTTGGGGTCAGTCATAATACTCCTTTGAGTTTGTTTTATCATATATTAAAAGGAGATTATACTTCCCACCTTGTGATGTTCTGTGAATATTAAATGAGATAAAGAATGTACGTAAAAAGTCTAAAGAGAAAATTTTATAATAATAAAAATTATTAAAATGACATTTATAATTTTGTGGATTATAACCATTATTATTTCCACTTCTATTAAACTTGCCTCAGACTCAGTTCCATGCCTGACCTAGGATGGTTTGTACTTATATAAACCAGATACTTTTAAGCTATGCTACTGGGCAAAACACAATGAAAAGGAGATTTAACTGTCTGAGCAGTGATCATCAATCAGTAATTTGAACATTACAAAAAAGTTTCATTGAGTAACCTATCAAAGCCTTTATTCAGCAGACTTGTGGGTTATTAACCCAGACTTGTGGGTTATTATAGTTTTCATCTTGAAAACCCATCTTAATTAGTAAGATAGATGATATCTAATATAATTTTGCTACATTTCTATGATTCATTGAGATGATCTCCATAGGGAAAATATTTAAATTATCTGTAAGTTATGTTTGATTTACATATACTTATAATAATTTTTAAGTCTGTATTTGGTCATTCTGACTAAATATGAATATCATAGTCTTATATTATTTCCAAATTTCCACTAGAAAGTAATAGAAGCTACTGTTAATGAAATCTATCCTGTATATTAGCACCTAAGCCAAATAGGATGATTTTAAAAAGTTGCTTACATAAAGTTTTATGCAAACATGTAATTTACATTGCTTTCAAGGAATGCTTTTTTTCAGATAAAGTATAACAATTCCATATTAAAGAAACTATATACATGTGTAGAAGATAAGACATAAGAATACGGGGAAATACTTATAAGGGTTATGTAAGCCAAAAATTTTTTAATATCTATTATGTTCAGGATGTTGAGAGATAATTCATGGCATTTCTACATTTCTAGTATCAGCTTTTGCTCCAGACTATGTCTTCAAGGACGTTTGTATAGCAAACAGCCTTGGATGATAGAGATAGTGTCTCCCTCCAGAGAAGAGGGCAGATTTATTTCTTGACCATTATAATAAAGACAATGTCTCCCTCTGGGATAGAGATTGAGCAGGTTTGCTAACAGTGCCTTATAAAATTGGGAGTTTCCTAAGCCCTGGGCGTTCCTCACCTCTGACACAAACCCACTGTGTATACAGCATCTACTTGGATCCATTTCTGCAATTCCTACTGCAATTCCCAATTCCTGTGGGACTTGGCAGGGTCAAGGGAAATAATGTGAACTTAAAGCTCATTGCAGGCTGCTGTGGCATGAGCGATAAAGTTCGTTGTCTCTGATCCAGGAGTATTGTGCCTTCTACTAACATCTATGAAACTGTAGCAAGCTAACTTGTTAGTTTGAAATCAGGGCAAAATCCAAGATCCTTTAATGTTTTTCATATTGGGCCCATCACAATCTTTCCTTTTTGCATTGTCATTTTTTATCAAATCCTCTATATTTTGAGTATTATATTGTTCGGTGCTATGTTTTGATATTCCTTTAAAAGCTTTGTATTTGTTAGTTATCCAGTTAAGTCACTTGAAATCTGTTGTATCTGGCTATCTTTTAAGTAGTTTTAGATTGGTTCTAGAGCAGCTTTTAACCTAGTACTAATTTACATCCCCCGCCAACCCCACCCTGACCACCGCCACAAAGGTAATACCCTTCAGGAGACTCTACCCAATACACATTACAAGATCTTCTTTTCTGGCTGGTAGCAACTTTACTTCCAGTCCTGTGTGAACTCTGGCAATTGTTCAAACTACTGCTTACCACTGTTTTTTTAGCTGGCCTCTGTGGTTTCCTCTAAAGCATGTGCAGATTATACTAATAGTATACAGAAAAAGACTAAGGAGGATCCCTCCACATATCTCCAGAACCTCTCTGTTCAGATATCATCTTTCCTGTCCTCTGCCCATAAAGTCTAACCACTTTCACATCCCCAAATTCCATTCTGTCTCTTCAATTCAAGGAGACCACCAGGCTGTTTTTGTTTCCTGCTCTGTGACCTGGAAACTGCTTGCAGGTAATATGAAATTGGGACAATTGTAAGGCTCATTTCAACAAGAAAACTTCTTATTTTCTTTCTGTCAGGGACCATGGTCCTGTGCTGTTTGTTGTCCAATTTTTAAAAATCATTTTTTTGTAAATTTTGTTCAGTTTTCTAGTTGCTTATTTGCAGTGGGAGACTATATTGAGTCCCTGTTACACTATTATTGCTTACAGTGGAAAGTACATTTGCATTTCTAATGTTTGCAAAATGGAAATAGCTTTAGAGATTAAAAAATTGAATTATATGTAAAAATCACAAATACCTGAAGACATTCTGAGGAAAAAGAGACCAATCTATGATTTTTTCCTACATATTAAGTGTCATTAAAATGGTACACGCTTTGTGGATGAATAGAGTTAATTATAGTATCAATAATATAAATAATAGTAACAATTTTTACTACTACCACATTATTTTACTACTAATTTTCTTATTATCATTATCTCCTAATAATTTCTGAGTAACTATTATGAGCAATACTTTTATTATGCGTAGTGTCGCATTCAAAGATGTGTCTCAGTTCATTACGTTCAAAGTTCTACAAACTAGAACTTCAAATCTAGTCATGGAAACAAGAAAACTAAGACAGCTTCTATCTGCTATTCATTATCTGTGTGTGTTTATGAAAATCATGTACCTTATCCAAGGTCAAATTTCTTCATCTATAAATGAAAAGTTTAACTAGATCATATTTAAAGTCATTCTTATCTCAGAAGAGTTATGGTTCACTTAGAAACTATTTAAAAAGCTTTATCTGTGTGCTCACTTCTATGTCAGGGAGAATTAGAAAAAAATGTCTCAAATACATACCCTAAAAAGGTCCCCAAAATAATTGCATTTTTATGTAAACGAGAGTGTCAACCACAAAACTGTGACGTACTAAAATATGCACTACTAATAATCAGTGTAACAATATTAATTGGTATGTGTTGGGATTCCTATTATTATGGCTTCCCAGATAACCAGAAGATAGAGCTAAGAGAATATAACTTTCTTATCATATTCTAGGCTTAATTTGGGAGTGACAAAAGAGAGAAATTACTCTCTCTGAGCATAGTCTCAATAAGTAACACACTTTGTAACATTTTTAAGTGCAATAGTTTGAGACTAGTATTCTAAACACAATACTTTGAGATTAAAAAACTGTTAGAAGGGCAAATTCCACTCAAGATGGCAGGGATTTCATGCTTTAAAGCATTTACTTCTCTACTTTAAAAACAAAACAATGATGGGTAAAATATAAAAAGAGAAAAATTGTCCTGAATGGGCTCAAATACAAGACATATGCTTTTGAGAGCCAGAAACAAAACAGTGCTTAACTGGCTAATGGGACCAAAGCAGCAGGTGTGCTACCCTGTGGATCCAGAGATAGGAAATGTCTCAAGTTTGGCTCTGGTGTGCTAATGAACATGAATATTTACTCCGAGAGGGACATGGATTGGAGTCAGGCTCATGACCTGATGCCAGGAGGTGGGAAGGTTTAGAATTGGGCCAGCATACTCTATAAAGAAGGCTAATCCAAACTGCTTCCAATCTGCTGAATATAACTATGACAGACAGGAATCTATAGGCAAAAAAGACAAAACTAAACCACATGACTAGGAACAGACCCCAAAACACTCCCTGACCCAGATTATAAGATCAGGCTCTGAACCAGTTGCCAGAGTGTTGGATTAAGGCAACCACAAAACTAATTCCAGAAAAAAAAAAAAAAGGAAAAACTCAATGCTAAGGAAGGCAGCAAACATCAATATCAAAATAGGTGTGCACTCCAGAAGAAATTTAACTTCATAGAACAATTTGGCAAACTTTAACATAAAGATTTTAAGTACTCAGAGATAAATGGAAGCTTATAAACTATGAAAGGAAACAAGAAATTATGAAATAAAACAGGAAGAAATGAAGCAAGAACTATGGAAAAAGAGAAGTGTTATAGTTGAAAAGTATAATCACTGAAATGAAAAGCCCAATTTAAAAATAAAAAGAAACAGGACAAAGAATCTTCGAAGTGAAAACAGAATTGAAGAAATCACTCAAAATACAGCATAGAGAGACAAAGACATAAATGTCATAAAAGTAATTAAGAAATAAATGGATATCTAATAGGTGTTACAGAAAAAAATGTTAAAAAAGGAGTGATGGGTAATAGTTGGGAATTTTGCACAAAGGTGAATGTGATTAACAGATAAAAAATATATTCTCAGTATTAAGCAGAATAAATAAATAAATACAAATCCATAGCTGGTCACATTATAGTGAAACTGCAGGTAATTAAGAATATAGAACAAATGGTATAAAATGCCAGAGGGAAAAGATAGATTATTTTTTAAAACTTAGGAATCAGTATAACAGATGCTAAGTTTTAAAAACTTAGCATCTGTTATGGGGATGTCACTATTCAAAACAAACAAACAAACAAACAAATAAACTTAACATCTGTTACATTAGCAAGCAATATAAACAGATGGCTTCATCTGTTATAAGAAGCCATAAATCTGTAAAATAATATCTTCAAATTGCCAAGAGAAAAACCTGTTAGTGTGAAATTTTATACCCAGATAATATATCATTTAAAAGCAGGAACAAAACAATGACAGCAATAGACTTTCACGAAAAGAATGATTAAACATTAGATTCTGCTGTTCAGACAAGGGACCTCAGAAAATGTACTGGAATAAAGTTTTTATATCAATAGCAATAAAACCTTCTTAAAGTCTTTGCTTAGTGTCACCTACTCAAAGTGGTCTAACTTGATAAATACCAAATTGAAACTAGGGGAGATGATGGGAAAAGGTATTGGAAAATGTTTATTGAGGGTTTTAACCATGTTTGTAATATTCTATTTCTTTTAAAAAAGTTTAAAAGAACCAAAACCAGAAAAAAAAAAAATGTTTTAACCAAACAAGAAGACAGTGAAATGAAAACATTATTAGGTTCTGATAGAGATGGGTGTAAATACGCAATGGTTTATTATTCTCTTTTCTTTCTTGTATGCTTTTCAAAATATCTTACTCTGCAAAAAAATGACAGTAGGAAAAGTATAAAATCAAGAGTTGGTATTTTCCAACACATTATTGAAATATTAGTGGTATTTGTACAGTGATCTGTAAAGAAGGTTTTCAGGGTGGTAAATGTTTTATGTTCTAATTTCTGCATCAAACAATAGCACATACCAAACCGAACCCTCCACCAAGGCCAATCCTTATTTCACTCTGTGTAATATTAGTCTCTGTCTGTCTGTCTAGGAAACAGATATGGCTTCTCAAACCTTGAGTTTTTGTAGTGATTTCCAAAGAGTGTTGACAAATTAAGGCTGCCATCCACCAGCCATCAGAGAATTAAGAATGATGCAGTGAGCAAGCAACGAGTGTGAGTACCTCTATGCCTTTACATGGCTCCAGGTAACAATCCTTTAGTCGTTGGCACAGGTGAGAGACTTGAGTATAGTCATAGAAAAACGATAAGCTAAACAGTGACATTAGGATGGAGGATTCTTTGGGAGCACTGTGAAGAAAATAGCTAAGCAGTAAGGCAGGTTCATTTGACGGAAAGCCTTGAATTTCATCTTGAGGATTTTAGACTTGTAAATTTTATTTGAGTAAATTAAGCTTACTATATGCATGCATAATATTGTTAAACAGCAAAGCTGAGGTAAATACAGCCATGATAGGATATTTAACGGCAACTCTAGAAGTATACTATAGGGCTGTGAAAATAATGAGAAAAATAAAATAGTAGTTAACCAGTGAAATGAGTAAATGATTTACATTAAGTGAGTTTTCTAATTAAAAATCTTATTTCTTGACTGAAGATAGATGGGGAGAAATAAAAGGATAAAAATAATTTCATTTTTAAATTCATCCCCAGTACAATGAGATCCCTGTGTGTTTCCTAGCTATGCAGGGCATTTATTGGATAAGGGAGGAATGAGAGGGGACAGGTGACTAGCTTAAAAATTTCCTAGTTACTCTGCCTCTAAGTCATCCTTCTTATGAATTTCTTTAGAGGACAGATCATTTTGCCATCCCACAGGGATTAGTTTTATAAAATGCTAAAAACTAATGCCATCTAATAAGAATTTTACAATAATGTATCTCCCAAGAATATGCTCAGCTAGTTCCATAGTAAATATGACTAGGAAATAGGTACTTACTCAGGTGTTTCTCTTTGAAGCAAGATAACTAATCTTCAGTATTTAGCATTTAGATTAGCAATGCCCAACAGAACTTTCTGTGATGATGGAGATGTTCATTCTGAACCGTCCAATATTGTATCCACTAGCCACTAGTGACTACTGTGCATGTAAAATATGGCTAGCATGACGGAGGAACTGAATGTTTCATTTTATTTCATTTAAATAATTAAAATGTAAATACATGTTGCTAGAGGCTAGTGTATTGGACAGCATAGACCTAGACAATTAGTATCCAATTCAACTTTGATTACAGTCAAAGATGAACAAAGACAAATGAAAAACATAAAAAGTAGTTGGTAGAAGTTAATTCCTATTCTAAAGACATGGAGAACTACACTGTCCATACCTTTTCAGGTCTTCTCATATGCTGACCTCATGACCATTCACCAAATTTATATGGACTATCCCCATACACCTATACAATCAATGAACTGAAAATCTTTTCTTCTATCACATCCCTTGCAAAAGTTAAAAAGTGAATCTAGTCCCAATAATGTGAAGAACCCAATGTAGACTCATAAAGCCATGCGTTTTACTGTGGTAATTCCCACATGTTACCACAAAAGGGCAATGAATCAGAAAACCAAGTCCTCTGGTGGAGTGTGGCCTTGCACTTAGAGGAGGGCTATTCGGGCCAGAATTAAAATTCATATGGTAATGAGAGCTCAAACGCTCACTTGTCCCATTCCCATTACATGCTGTTCTCATTTCTAAAACATTTTCTTCACAACTTTATTTTCCCCTGGAAATAATTTCTTTGCTGGAGCCAAATTTCTAATTTCTCTGCATGTTTAACACATTACTCCATTTCAAAGTACTTTGAGAGAGTGAGAAGTTAAAGGCTAGAAATCAAGAGCAAAGTAGAAAATCCAAATTAAACAATCTGTTTAAGCCCAGTAGGTTTATATATCTTTCTTTCAAAGCTTTGTGGACTGTTTCCTTTGAATAAAAAAGCTCTTCAAATACCCACAAATCTTGCCCAGACACTATTGCAATATCTTGGTAGAAATAACTGTCATAACAAATCTGTGGACAAATTACTGCAATAAGTAGATTAAATATCAAATTAAATATTATGGTTTTACATCAGTTTTAATTGCTTATTGTTATCTCCATGAATCACATGAATTTTAAATTAGAAGGTAAATATTTGCTCTTTGGTGTATTATTCTAACTGGAAAAAGAAAAAGCCCTCATATTTATTTTTTTAGTTTTATAAACAGGCACACCTCAAGCATTGCCTCATATTATTAGAGGTCATGATAAAATAATATCAATGACAAACAAAAAAAAACCAGTGTAAGTGACTTTTACATAAGATTTAGTTTCAACCCAAATGTTTGCCCCTTTAATTCAACCTGTGCTCTCAATTCTTTTATGCAAATAGTTTTCATTTGACTCCCTACAGCAAATCCAGAATTTGAAAATAGATAGAATACTGTGCAACTTAAGGTCCTGACAAGAAGTACAGAAATGTTGTTTTGTGCTTGAGGAAACTGTGCACAGACCATCTGCACATTGGTGAATCCCATGAAGCCTGTCAAAGCAGGCATGCATGAAGAAATAGAGAGTGAAGAGAGAGACGTTCTCCCAGCCACTGGAACAGGGATCTAGGAAACCACAACATCCATGCTGGCCATTATTCAGATTAATAATTAGGCCCATGTGTTATATTTTAGGTCCACCTATTAAACCCAAACCCCAGAGAAGAATGCCATTGGGAGTTTTTATTATGAAGTCACTGTGTACTTCACGTAGCTTGAATTAAGAGGATAAATGAACAGAATCTCAGGTTCCATTTGCATTGCAACCAATGTGACACAGTGGATATAACATGGAAAAGGCAACTTATGCTCTTCTACCAAAGAGTCTGCAATGTGATGGGTCCATGCTACTTAGGAACTTATTCCCAAAGCAGCACAGGATTTCTCCTTGCCTGCTTACTCATAGAATAAAACTACTTATGCTTAATAATGCCCCAAACACCCAGATTTTGACATTTAAGTAAAAAGTAAAACAGTGAGTAAGACAGATTCACATAGCCTATACATATAAAATTGGAGAAGCCCTAACTCGCCCCTCCCCCCAAAAAATACTAAAAATTCTGAATTTCCAATCACATCTGTCCCCAAGGGTATCAAATAAGAGACTCTGGACTTGTACTAACTATGCAGGCCTTATAGTGAATTATTCCTGGAACTGGATATGAATAAAGGGAATAAATTATGCACAAGTTACCTAAGTGAGGAATCTGCTGCTAAAGAATGGCTTTTAAATGTGAGAGTCACACTTTCATTCCAGAGGGCAATCAATATATTTTTGAGAGAATTATATTTCACATGTCCTGAAATTATGTATTTGAAAGTTATTCACCAGAGCCTATAACTAGAAATAATTCTTCTAAGGAAAATGGACCCCTACTCATAACATACTGGGAGAGATCTGTTAGAGTTAGTGCACCATCATAAGAGCACATCATCCTTACAAGCTGCATATTTGGTTTGTACACATTATCTTTTTTTTTTTTTTTTTTTTTGCGGTACGTGGGCCTCTCGCTGTTGTGGCCTCTCCCATTGCGGATCACAGGCTCCGGACGTGCAGGTTCAGCGGCCATGGCTCACAGGCCCAGCAGCTCCGCAGCATGTGGGATCTTCCCGGACCGGGGCACGAACCCGCGTCCCCTGCATCGGCAGGCGGACTCTCAACCACTGCGCCAGCAGGGAAGCCCACTTATCTTTAAATAATAACCCAGGATATTGATTCTTATAGTATTCATCCTTGAATTCAACCATGAATTGAACACAACTGAGTGTTTGCAACAGCCTATTGGAGAACCTGATATTTAAGAGGAAGAGCCCGATTTAATAAATAGTTTGGCAGTAGGGCTGGAAAAACTCAATAACTTATGTTTTACAAGTAGACAAAATACACACAGATATTGTAACTACTGTAAATCACTGTACTTCAGGTCAAGGTACTGAACATATTTATACAAATGCACTGAATGTTTAATGAGTACTGATTTGTGACACAATTTGGAAGGTGAAGTTAGGGAAGAATATTATTGTGGGGAGATTACAGCAGATTCAATGGTAGGAGTTTATCACATTGTAATCTCTTCCTAGGCACATAGAAAAACCATATTTCCCCACTTCTCACCCCTGGAAGCTTGAGCCAGAGACAGTTCTGGCCAATGGGATGTGATGGTGGATGTAAAGTAAGCCACTTCAAGACCTGGTGATTAAAAACCTCCTGAACAATCTTACAACTCCTCTTATCCTGCTATGTGACTTTGGAGGTCATGTGTTCCAGATGGCCTGGCTGCAAGATGGAGAAGGGCCAACCAAACTTTATTAGACTTCACAGGAGTGAGATACAAATCTCTGTTTTACAAAGGCATCAGGGTTTGATTTTTTTTTTTTTCCTGCAGCATAAGCAAGCCTATTCTACATAATTCAGAGAATTTCTCAAAATGCCTTAGAATGTTTTTAACACCCTTGCAAGCCTCTACTGCAACAGTAATACTTTGGCTTCACTTATGAGCAACTTACAAATTTCCAGGCTTCTCATGTATATGTAATGGCTCCCCATTTAATTTCTTGGGTACAAGGTAGTTATGTAAAGAATCTTATCATAGCCTTTGAGAGTTTACCTAATACCGTTTAAACAAATGGCCAGGTTGAAATAATAATTCCTACTGGTTGACCAAAAGTGCTCTAAGAAGGAATTTTGGAGAACTAGCCAAGGAATTTTCCAGTTGCTCAAACTGCCCCTCCAGAGAAAAACAACAGAAGTAATAGCTGCTAAGTGGATTTGCATGCCAATGCCCACCTAAACCACTTCATTTATACTTTACTGAGGACATAAAAGTCACAGATATAACTAGACTTATCACGATGATCATTCTGTATAGAAATACTGAATCACTACTTGTGATTCAGGAACAAAAATAGGGTTGTAGGTCAATTAGACTTCAAACACAAACAGATAAACTCATAGAAAAAAAGATCAGGTTTGTGGTTACCAGAATTGGAGCTAGGAGAGTGGGGAATTGGATGAAAGTAGTAAAAGGTACAAACTTCCAGTTACAAGTAAATAAGTACTAGGGATGTAGTATGCAACATGACAAATACAATGAACACTGCTGGATGTTACATATGAAAGTTGTTAAGAGAGAAAATCTTAAGAGTTCTCATCACAAGAAAAATTTTTTTCTTTTACTTTGTATCTTTATGAGATGATGAATGTTCACTAAACTTATTGTGTACTTATTTCATGATGTATATAAGTCAAATCGTTATGCTATGCACCTTAAACTTATAACAGTGTTGTATGTCAATTATATCTCAATAAAACTGGAAGGAAAAAACTCTTATCAAAAAAGTCATACAGTTTTATTCATAACCAAAAAAGTTAAATATGAACATTTTTACGCTGTTTGTAAATATCATTTGCTCATTTTTATCACAAAGCTGATCATGTCCAAGAATCACGAGATAATCTCAAATTAGCTGTTTTTTACTTCTACCATAGGACCTTCACCATATAGAATCCATAGTGCATATGTACCAGTGCCATTGCCATGTAAATCATTTTCAAAGGCATTTCTAAAAGTATGATTTAAAACTATGAAATTATTAGAAGCAAGTTCTCAAGAAATATCTAACATATATACATAGTTCTTTTCAGCTACAACCGAAAGATGAAAAGGGGTCACGCACTATTTAAATAACTACTATAGTAACTCTGCGGCAGCCTCAGATAAGCTTCTCTGCTCATTAAAGGGTTACATTAGCTAAGGGAGGTGATATGTTATATATGCTAGATGGTTTTGTTGTATATAATAATGGGTTTTGTTTCTTTTAGTTCCTGTAGTTGATCATCAGAAGTACCTAGGATAGGATAAGCTAAGAGTTGTTCACTTTTTAACTTGCTTCTCATCTGCTTAATATTACCTGACTCAATTCATTCATGAGAAAGGCTCTGAGAGAGAATTTTAAAATTATGTTAATAGAGTAGTGTACTTGCATGCAACAATCTCTGTCCATAATTCACTGTGCAAATTTAGAAAAGTCACCTATTCTACTTATTCAGTTACCTTGGGGATAAAATGGTTTATTTCAAACCTAAAATTTCTAACTATAGATTTTTGAGTAACTATTTTCTATTTTGTTAGGAGTAAAAAGGAAAGGGTTTCATCTCCAGCGTGAAACAATTAAGATTAAATTTACTGGAAAATAGTGATTGGAACTGAGAAGCAGATTGTAAATGAAACTGAAATCTCATTTCTTGGATGATTTTTAAATAAGCAGGAAACTCCTGTCTCTAGAATTGTTTAGGTGTGACCTTGCTAAAGTGAGAAGAATATTCAAGGTATCTTTCCATTCTGACTTCATAATTCCAACAAGCAATTTGATCTTTTTTCCTTTTCATGAACTGAATTTTAAAATCAACTGAGCCCCATTAGTACTAAACTGGAAGCTTTGGGCTTAGCCTGGGTTTTTTATACCAATTGCCCTGTAACATGACCAAGACATTCCCCAAAGCCATTCTCCTCTCCCTTTGGTTCTCATTATCTTTACCTTTAAAGTTAAGGAGGTTGACCAAGATGGACTCAAATTTTCCCTCAGCTTGACTAAACTTTAGACAGCCTTCCTCCTGACTCTAAACTCCTTGACCTGCCTCCAACCCCTGCCCTTATGTGCCCAGATGACCTAACCACAGGAGTCCCCTCTTCCCTCTTCTTAGAGCACTTATTATAGGAAACAAGCAATTGTAAATTATTTCTCAGTCCTTTGAGAAGTAAATCTTTAAAAACCCTCTTGCCAGTTTACAACCCAGAAATGTCTTTCTCAAGGACCTGGAAGACATATCTTTGAAAAGGAATCATCAAGGAAGACAGTGTCTCTGTCTCCCAGTCTCTGTGGAAGGAGAGGATCCTAATTCCAGGGGTGACTTATTCAAGATGTGAAACTACCTCTTATCATGAAGATATGAAAGTTTACTTTTCCTTTGGGTAAAGCCAATTAGCAAACATTAAAATTCTCCCACCTTTTGTTTCAGTGTATTTGAATTTAGACTACATGCTGGTCCCTCTCTCCTCTACTAAAACAGCCTTGAATAAACTCATCCTTGCCTGTTTAACAACATCTAATGCAGTTTTTGCTTTAACAGGTTTACTAGACAGTTTCCAGAGCCCTTTTGCCAATTTTGAAATTTTATATTTCTATGTAAAAGACCTTTTTGTTTGAGTTGAAATCAAAGCAAGTAGTACCTATTTTATAGAATATAAAAAAGATGTGACAGGGCTTCAAATTTAGCAAAATTGTAGGTTATCTGCCTACCTATATTCACAAGCACTCACCAGCAGACTAGACAATCTCCCCCACTGATCTAATATTCTTCTAAATCCACTCCCAACATTTTCTAACACTACCACATCCCTTTGAGATGAAAGCCAAAGTTTTGCTATCATCACTGGAACTAGTTTTTTCTTCTATTATACTGTCTAATTTCAGAATCATTAATAGAGTTTGAATTCACAAATGTGAGCAATTTAAATTTATATAAAAATATAGCTCACAACATAAGAACATAGTGAGGTAAGTAAATCAGCTGCTTTCCTATATTCATGGAAGAACAATTTTTCTTTAGTTAAGAAGAATTACAGTTGACTGCCATATCATTCATTGTATTTCCCTCCTTCAAAATTCACTGCTATGAGCCTGGCAGAGAGTAGTATTGGTTAACATTGAACTCTCATAGTATTACTCACGAAGTATTCATTAAATATTAGAGGCCTCTCCTTCCCTTTATACACAAATAGTGTGCACAGTAGCCAGATCAAAAGGTATGTTTGTCAATCTTCCAAACATAATTTAAATAGATATATTTTTGCCCTCTTGTTAAATAAACCTGTCAATTTTACCTAGAAGGATTATAAACAATGAAAGATGATTTTAATAAAAATTAAAATCTAGGGCTTCCCTGGTGGCGCAGTGGTTGAGAGTCCGCCTGCCGATGCAGGGGACATGGGTTCGTGCCCCAGTCTGGGAAGATCCCACATGCCGTGGAGCGGCTGTGCCTGTGAGCCATGGCCGCTGAGCCTGCACGTCCGGTGCCTGTGCTCCACAACGGGAGAGGCCACAACAGTGAGAGGCCCACGTACCAAAAAAAAAAAAAATTAAAATCTTTCTGTCCCTATAAGTCCCTAATTTTATCTCCACAATTATGTAATAGAAAATAAATACATGGTGTTACATGGGCTGAATTACACCCCCCCATCCCCATCATATTTATTTGTTGAAGTCCCAACCCCTAGTATGTCAGAATGTAACCATATTTAGAAATAGGTCTTTAAAGAGGTGATTAAGCTAAAATGAGGCCATTAGGGTGAGGCCCTAATCCATATGACTGATGTCCTTATAAGAAGAGATACACCCAGAATGTATAAACAGAGAAAGAGTCTTATGAGGACACAGTAAGAAGGCAATCATCTGCGAGCCAAAGAGAGAGGTTTATAGAGAAACCAAACCTGCCAACACCTTCGTCTTAGACTTCCAGCTTCCAGAAATGTGAGAAAATAAATTTCTGTTGTTTAAGCAAAAAAAAAAAAAAAAATTCACTGCTATGACCCTATCAAGACTGTCTCAATTTTTAATATTACCACCATCATATATTATAAATATTTACTGAACTAACTATGGGTGAATAGATGAATAAATGGGAAATTTTGTGGTCATTTTCTATTATGATATATCTTTCTGTGGTAATATATGCCAATATATTCTTAGTAAGTACACATTTTGCATTTTGTTTAGATTGTTATAGAGATGGTAGTTCATTATTTTTCATACTGTTGTGATCTAACGTTTTGATGATATACCTTTCTTAAGTTTCACAGTCATCATATAATCTTATATATTTTTACATTAAAATATTCAAATCTAGAATATTAAACCTATAATCCTTAAAAATAAACAAACAAAAAGAAATCCTGCATGAAAACATCAAATAGCAAATCTTCCCCATCATTAATCACTTCATACTTTTAATATTATTTAACAACAAGTTTTACCTCACAAGGAGTGATATCCCTGGACAAGAAATCATTTTGGCGATTCCTAACAAGGAACCCTGCAGTTTTGTTCAGTGGTTATTCAGAGATTCGAAACTGCACTACATAACTCTGTGACAGTGTAGTATATGATTCACGACAGAAAACACAATAAAGAGAGATTTCAGGAAAACTTAATTGACTAGAACTGCAGGTGACTTACTCCAGTGTTCATCACAGTCCCCCAAAAGGCAGAGTCTTCTGCTGCCTGAATACTCACAATGCAGTAATATAACTGTTGTAAGGTGGGTGCTGGGCGCCAAATAATCGGAAGCTCTGCTTTAAGAGTACCTACGCAAACATCAAGATCCTCCTAAGCCTGCCTTGGCTCCCTCATCTGTCTAGAACAGTTAGCACAGCAACCAAGGCAGGAATGATATGAGGGAGTGTGTCACGGGGAATAGAAGGCACTCTTGGTGCTCTCAGAGTTTACTCCTTCCAGCAAGCAGAAAAAGAAAGGAGCAGGAATTATGTTGACTAGGAGGAAAGGAATCCTCATGTACTTAAAAGAGCTCCAAAGTAACTTACCAAGAAGTTTTAAATATTCAAATTACATCAAAATGGCAACTGTTGGGCTTCCCTGGTGGCACAGTGGTTGAGAGTCCGCCTGCCGATGCAGGGGACACGGGTTCGTGCCCCGGTCTGGGAAGATCCCACATGGCACGGAGCAGCTGGGCCCGTGAGCCATGGCCGCTGAGCCTGTGTGTCCGGAGCCTGTGCTCCGCAATGGGAGAGGCCACAACAGTGACAGGCCTGCATACCGCAAAAAAAAAAAAAAAAAATGGCAACTGTTTTTTTTTCCCCTAAACTTTATTTGTTCACCTAAATCACAATCTGAAAGCAAAACGTGGAATAAAGATCTGATCCTGGCAACAAACAGAAATGGGAATTCAAGAAAATGAATACATGAGATGAACAGTGGAAAAGTCATACTAAGTTGTTTACACCCTCATCTACAGGCTTTTGTTACTGGATTATTTCATTACTTTAATGGAAAATGATTTAGTGAATGTGCAAAGACTGAATCTGTGGGCTTACAAACTGAAGTACTTTTCTATTACTATGAATTAACAGAAAGAAAAACTTTTCCTCAACCATTTGGAATCCTAGGGCAAGCCTCAGTTTATTTGCTGCTACAAGTCACTTAGAAAGTTTGCTGGCACAACTGATCATGAACCGCTTCATAAAGTTGACTGCATGTGTGAGCATATCTTTTTTACCTCACCAGATTAAGGTGAAAGCAGTTTGATTCCTCATATGCCAGATGAGCAAAAATTTGAGTAGCCTCTGTTTAAATGTTTTAACTCGCTATAAAGTACCTTAGATTGAGTGGCTTGAGGAAGGGGTTTCCTATGACTTCAACCTTGCTGTCTGCTTTCCCAACAAATGCTGCTGTTTCTTATTGCCAGAGGGGCTGTGATGTCTCTCCCACCATCCTAGGCTCCTGTATTAGGGATATAACCTAATCCCTAAGGCACTTTGCCAGGGCTCTATATTTCTCAAAACATCCTTGATACTCAAGGAAAGTACTGAAAAGGCAACTTGAGGATATCAAACTCTAAAATACTACACTTAATTGCCACTATACAACATGGTGGACTAATCTCCATTTCTCACCCTGATCTTGTGCCATAACTTGAAACTAAGATTCCACTGAACTAAGATTCCACTGAACATTAGAAATATCACGGGGCTAACTCCAGGTGGCCATGGAGGTAAGACATGGAATGGGTAGTGTGAGTGGGGAAGACCCTGGGCAAAAAAGCTATTTCATTCATTTATTTTATGCACTGAACTTTTGAATACTAATTTTAAATATGGTGTTCTACATTTTAAAAAATAGTTTGAAACATGTTCTGGGGTACATAGGAAAAAACATTAAATGAATTATTGACACCAGCCTTATCGACAATTTTGCTATAAACTGTACTTTCACTATCCAAATGTCATCACAATATCCACTTAATTGCAACCCTGAATAACTTATCAGGAGCTCTAGCAAATCTTAAAAAATGGAGTTCATATTAACAAAGAGAATTCCATAATTACATGAGATTGTTTCTCATGTTAAGTTTTAAATAAGCTAAGGACATGCTGCTGCAATTATTTTTATACATAAATGAAAGAATACTTATTGATATGTTATTAATGAAATATTTCTCTTGGAATAAAAACAATGGTACAGTAAAGCAAACAACCATTAAATAAAAGCTAAAAAAAGAAAGTCTCAAGTATTCAGAGAAATATTTCATTAATACGCTATGCTGTAGATAAGAACAGGTGGCAATAATTGGATTTCCCATCTGCTGATTGTAAAATCACCTACAGGTTGGCTTTCAAAAGTATTATAGCCAATATGTGGAAACCTGTCCATTTGCAAATTATGCCAGATGGACCCTGACCTAATTCAGAGAGCCATGTAGGACCAATATTCTTTCTGATGTTTTTTAAAGTTTAAAGCAGATGACCATTCCATTTGTACAGCAAAATAGGAACCGTGAACAGTATGTGAGCAGAACTTATTTAGTGAGTTGAGAAAAGTCAGTTAATGACATCAGACCTCCTTTAAAGTCAAGATCCTAACAATCAAAATCCTCTGCAGATGTGGCCCATTCAGAGGCGATGATAAGATTGGCAATTATCTAGTTTTTAACTTAAGAGTCCAGTATTTCAACTTCTTCCCAGGAAATGGATTAAGAAATTTCCAGAGATGTATAATGAAGCATTATAACTATCACATGGTGACTTGGGTTTTCAGTATTATCACTCTCTATGTAGAACTGTGCCCTGTGCTAGTCTAGTAATTTTTATTTTGTGAGTTTTTATGCCTTAAAGTTGCTTCAAAGCAAAAGGAGCTTTCTGCTCATCAGGAAAAGCATATCAACATTGTGTAGCTGCAGCATTTGTAATAGTGTGGTATACTGGCGTCATTGTAGTGCAGCTCAGTATTTTCTTTTTATAATAAAACATGCAACATTGCAGTCTTTGTCTAGCTTCCTCTTTCTCATACACTGAAGACAAGAAAAAAATTAATGAAAAGAAAGCAAAGAAATAGAAGGGAAGGAAAGAGAAGGGAAGGGAGGGAATGGGAAGGAAGAGGAGGGAGGGAGGAAGACAGGAAAGAAGGAAGGAAGGAAGGAAGGGGGGGAGAGGAAACAGGCAGCTCATAAAAGAGATATAAATGTAATTTGCTCTAAAATCCCTTAAAAGAGGGGCAGTTTTGTTCATGAGGAAAGATACAGTAACACTGAAGAAGATGCAGGTTATGTACAAAATAAATGTATCTATAAGGAAATAAAACAATTAAAATGCCTTCAAATATCAGAATTAGTTTCCTTTAGAAAATTCTTCTTTCTGTCCCCAGAGCTTTGAGATTCCCTAATTGTGAGGAAACTCCTTCTGATGAATTAAAACTAGATGCTATCTCTTGGGAGAAAATAAATATAGAAGGTGGCAGAGCTCCTTCCAAATTCCTCTTTAGGAAAAAGCAATAATCTAGTTGCTCATTTATTTTAAGAGAATACTTTTTGATAAACTAGAAGCTTTATTCATCAAATAATCTAAATTTATTGAAAATATTCTAATTCCTATGTCATATGATAGTATGGAAATAATCATTAAATTACACATAGTTTACACATAGTTTATGGATGAATGAAACAAATTAAATATTGAATAAATATAATGTGAATTTTGTGGAATTCTTTATACCTTTTACTTGATTAGAATCAAAGTTAAGCTTAAAATTTTAAAAGTTCAATATAAAAAAAATGAAGAAATCTTATAATAATAAATTCCTCATGGGGAATCATTCAAATTTTACAGCTGTATTAAGGTATAATGGAAGTATAATATAATAAACTAGATAGATATTCAATTTGAAAAATTTTGATTTATCATTATACCTATGAAACCATCACTGCAAATTAAGGTAAGGAACATATCAATTGTCCCAAAAGTTTAAACCATCCCCACTCCCTTCCCCAGGAAACCACTCATCTGCTTTCTGTCACTATAATTTGTATATCCCAGAATTTTAAATAAATTTACATATATTTATGTTCCCTTTTTTCCTCTGGCTTGTTGTAAACAGCATAATTATTTTGAGATTCATCCTCGTTGCCTAAATCAATATTTTTTAAATTATTGAGTAGTATTTCATTATATGGATATACTACAATTTGCTTATCCATTCATCTGTTAATAGATGTTTGGGTTGCTTACAGTTTGGGGTTACTAAAATATAAAGCATCACGAAAAACTGTGCACCAGTCTTTGTGTGGACATACATTTTATATCTCTTCAATATACAACAGGCAGGGATGATTAGGTTATACAAAAATCGTATGTTTAAATGTTCAAGAAACTGTAAACCATTTTTCCAAAGTCATTATAATAGTTTACATTCCTTTCGGCAGTGTATGAGAGTTCAAGTTGCTCTGCGTGCTTACCAACACTTGGTATGGTCCAAACTTGATTTTTGGCAAGTCTCCTAGGGATACAGTGGTGTCTCGCTGTGGTTTAATATGCATTTCTCTAATGACTAATGATCTTAAGCATCTTTTTATGTGCTTATTTACATCCATAAATATTCTTTGTTGAAGTGTCTGTTGAAAACTTTTTTCCATTATTAATTGGGTTGTATGTATTATTTTTATTGAGTTGTAAGTTTGCTGTACAATATATTTTAGAAAGAAGTCCTTTGTCAGATAAATGTTTGCAAATATCTTCTTCCAGTCAGTAACTTGTCTTTTCTTTTTTGTAACAGTGATTATTGAAGAGCATTTTTTATATTTTTGATGAAATCCAATTTGGCAATTTTTCTTTTTGTACTTTGTGTGTCTTTTTGTACAGATATTTGTCAAATCCAGGCTCACTAAAATTTTCTCCTCTTTCTTCTGAAGGGTTTATCTATCACAATTAGATCTATTATTCATTTTGAGTTAATTTTTGAATATAGTGTGAAGTATGGGTTGGGCTTTAATCTGTTTTTCTATGGCTATCTAACATTATTTGTTGTAAGTTTGTCTTTTTTTTTTTTCCACTCAGTTGCCTTGATACCTTTGTCAAAAAACAATTGATCCTATATGTATGGTCTATATGTCCATTTTTATATCAATACAAAGCTGTCATTACTAATGCAGATTTTTCATAAGTGTTGAAATCAGATAGTGTGATGAGTAACTTTGGTATTCTTTTTCAAAATCATTTTAGCTATGTATTATATTTGCATTTCTATGTAAGTTTTAGAATCTGCTTGTCAATTTCTGTAGTGAAGACTGCTGGAATCTTAAATAGGATTGCTGAAAACTTTAGAAATATTCAGGAAGAACTGGTATCTTATAAGACTGAATTTTCCAATACATCAATATGATATATTCCTCTACTTAGGTCTTCTCTAATACCTCTCAGCAATGTTTTGTAGTTCTCAGTGTTTCATATGTTTTTCATATTTATCTCTATTTGATGCTTTTGCAAATAGTATTTATTTTAATTTCAGTTTCCAATTTTTCAATGCTAGTATATCGAAACACGTTTTTTTTATAGGTTTATTGAAGTATAATTGATAGTTTAAAAACTGCACATATTTAATGTATATAATTTGATGACTTCAGAAATATGCATGCATACAACTGTGATATCATCACCACAATCAAGGTAATAAACATCCATCACCTGCAAAAGTTTCCTTGTGTCCCTTTGGTGCAGGGGGTGCTTTTTGGTTTTTTGTGGTAAGAGCCCTTAACATTAGATCTACTCTCTTAAATTTTTAAGTGCACCATATCGATTGTTAACTACAGGTACTACGTTGCACAGCAGATTTCTAGAGCTTATTCATCTTGTATAACTATAAATTAATATCTATTGAGCAACAACTCCCCATATCCCCCTCTCCTCCCATCCCGTGGCAACCACCATTCTATTTCCTGCTTCTATAATTTGACTATTTTAGATATCTCACATAAATGGTACCATGCAATATTTGTTCATCTTTGACTGACTTATTCAATGTAGCATAATGTCTTTCAGATACATCTATACTGTTTCAAGTGATAGGATCTCCTTTTTTTCTGACTGAATAATATTCCATTGTATGTGTATACCACATTTTCTTGTCCCATCATGGACACTGGGTTGTTGCTACATCTTGGTTATTGTGAGTAATTCTGCAATGAACATTCTCATTCCTTTTCATAAATTTACATATCTTGGAGAGATTTTCATACATTTACATATCTTGGAACCTCACTACACTCATAAATTACTTCTAGTAGGTTTTTCATAGCTTTCTTTGCATTTTCTACATAATTAGATATTTCACAAATAAAAAAGTTTTACCTCTTTCTTTCCAATCCGTATGTCTTATATTCCTTTTCCTTACTTTACTACAATAGTTAGGAATTCCAGCAAAAGAGTAAAAAGAAGTGAGGAGAAAGGATATCTTTTCCATTGTCTCCATGTTAGAGGTAAACAACCAGTTTTTACCCATTAAATATGGCATTAGCTATTGCTTTTCTTAAAGCTCTTCATCATATTGGGGAAGTTATATTCTATTCCTAATGACTTAGACTTCTATTCGCAAATATAGGTTGGTTTATCTAACCTATATTTTTTTCTAACCTGTTAATACGATTATACTGATGGATTTTTTAGTATCAAACCAACCTTGCATTCTTTGCATAAAATCCACTTGATCGTGATGTTTTATCTTTTATATATATCATTGGATTCAATTGGATAAAATTTTATTAAGAATTTTTGTGTATATGTTGATAACAGCTAATGATCTAGATTTTTGTGTCTTGTAGAATTTATGCTGGCCTCACAAAATGAGCTGGGACATGTCCCCTCCACTTCTATTGTCTGTATGTACAGTATTAGAGTTATTAATTCCTTAAATCTTTAGTAGAACTTACCATTTAAGGCACCTAGACCTAGAGTTTCTTTTGCATAAAGCTTTTTAACTACTTATTCATTTTCTCTCATTTATTTGGGGTTTTTCAGGCTGTTTATTCCTGAGTGAGATTTGATAGTTTCTATCCTTCAAAACCTTTGTTCATTTCATACAAATTTTCAAATTTATTTATATAAAATAGTTCATAATTTCCCCCTTATTTTCCTTTTAAAAATTGCAGAATCCATAGTGATGCCCTCTCTCTTATGGTATGGGTAATTCTGTCTTATTTAGCTTTTTTTTTCATCAGTTGTAGCAAATATTTATACATTCAATGATCTTTCCAAAGAAATGGATTTTTGTTCCTTCAGTTTTTTGTGTTGTTTTTGTTTTCTGTTTCATTGATATCCACTGTGATCTTTACTGTTTCCTGTCTTATGATTACTTTCCGGCCTAATGCATTTTCCTTTCTCTAATTTCTTAAGATCAAGCTTATATTATTGTCTTGAGATTTATATCTTAATCTAAATATTTAGTGGTATAAATTCCTATATAAGCACTCTTTAGCTGCGTTGCACAATTTTTTTTTTGTTTCATTCAGCTTAAAATACTTTAAAGTTTCTGTTGTTTCTTTCTTTGCTGGCAGGTTTTTCAGAATTATGTACTTAAATTTCCAAATATGGGCAGATTGGAAGCCCAACAAGCAATGAAGATGGCACAGAACAGTGGTCGCACTGGTAAGAGCAGCCAGAGCAACTCCGGGAAGGGGGTTCACGTCAGCAAAGCAGGTTAATTGCTGGCTTCCATCGCCTTCAGCAGGAACAGCGGGGCCTGGCCTCCAAAGCAGCTGAGTTGGAGACGGAGCTGAATGAGCACCGTCTAGTGATTGATACTCTGAAGCAGGTAGATGAAGCCTGCAAGTGCTACCGCATGGTTGGAGAGTGCTGGTAGAGCGAAGTGTCAAACAGGTGCTGCCGGCCCTGGAGAACAACCAGGAGCAGATACAGAAGATTACTGAGACACTGACACAGCGGTTTCTGGCAAAGGAAAAAGAACTAAATGAATTCCGGGAAAAGCACAACATTCATCTCATGGGGGAAGACAAGACGCCAGCAGCCAAAGAAAACTCAGAAGGGGATGGGGCTGAGGCCAGCCCAGCTGCAGTACTGGTCTCCTAGAGAGCAAGGCCTTTGCATTTTTTCTACCCTGACTCCCACTTCTTATAATTTCTCTTTATTGTTATTATCTTCTCTGCCATTGTAATTTTTTGGTTAATTAAATGCTTTGGTCAGAAAAAAAAATTTCCAAATATGTTGACAGTTTCTAGATTTTCTTTATATTTACTTCTAATTTAATTCCACTATGCTCACACAACATACTTTTTATGATGTGAATATTTTAACAATTATTGAGACATGGATTATGGCCCAGAATATTGTGTCTTAGTATTTGTTCCTTACATATTTATTCTACTGTCCAGGGACAGAGTGTTTGTGAATGTTAGTTAATTAGTTGGCATCTCACTTAAATTTAGTCACATCTCCAGGAAAACTGTAATTTGAGGCCCATAATTAAGACCATTAACTTTTGTCAATTGGTGCATTTCAGCATATGTTAAAGTTAATTCAAAACCTATGTTGTAGGGCTTCCCTGGTGGCGCAGTGGTCAAGAATCCGCCTGCCAAAGCAGGGGACACGGGTTCAAGCCCTGGTCCAGGAAGACCCCACGTGCTGCAGAACAACTAAGCTCACGAGCCACAACTACTGAAGCCTGTGCACCTAGAGCCCATGCTCCGCAACAAGAGAAGCCACAGCAATGAGAAACCTGTGCAGCTCAACAAAGAGTAGCCCCGCTTGCCGCAACTAGAGAAAGCCCGTGCGCAGCAACAAAGACCCAACGCAGGCAAAAAAATAAAAAACAAAAACAAACAAAAGCAACTATGTTGTAGAGGCACAAATGCCAACCAGTGCCCTTTTATCTTTTTGTTGTAGGCATTATTTTAGAAAATTTTGGTTTCCAATTGGGTCAAACTGTGGGCTTCTGTTTGAGTGATGAGTTTCCTCCTCCTGTACTCAGGGTTTTGGGGGATTTTGTTGTTGTTATTGTTTTTTGAATTTTTTGCGGTAGTTAATGGACATACATACTTAAGGGAGAGAGTGTCCTCTCTATACTGCTAATATTTACAAGTTTCTTACTCCAGAGAGTCTCAAATAATTATTGTCCAGGTTAAAGGTGTTCCCATGGCTTTATTGGGCTTAGAATCACAGGCTTATGCTGGGTTTATCCTTGACTACACCACAGTAATGTCTTGGGTGTGTTTTACCTATAACCCTGAGAATGAGGACCATTTTTGGAAACAGAGGCAAAGGCAGCAGCAGCAAAGGCATTTTAGAGGATTCTAGTTAGCCATCATCTTTTAAGAGTGTGGAAATCAGCATGCCACATGGTGAGCACTCTGTCCTCCACATGAGCAAAGAACCAGTGGGCCTATATATGGCAGGGTATTGCTCTTTCCATTCATAAGGGTGTACCAACATGATCACAGTTCAGTTTTTTTCCTTTAAAGTCATTCTTAAAATTTCACTGACGTATATTTTTACTTGAGCATCTGTAATTTAGTCTTCAAATCTGTTATGATTTTTCTCCTGTTATGACTTTTCTATTTTTTTAGAATACAAAACTCTTGTTTAATTTTTTCCTCTTTTTGTCCATTTTTCTTCTTAGTAAAAACTAAGGTTAAATCCTGCTTGTTTTTATATCCTCAGATTTTTGTTTGAACATATTTAATTCAGCTTGGTATTTTGTGTTAAAACAGCCTTTTGCTTCATAGTTGTTTTTTGTGCAGGGAAGGGAATTTTTATTAGGTAAAATATTTTTATTCTCTTCAGTTTTATTCTTGTAGTAGTTTTGTGTAGAGTTGTGTGAAGACTGCCCTGTTGCCACATTTGCCAAAGTTGATGGCTTGGAGTAGCTCACAAGACTCTTATTTCAAGAGAAATCTCTTCTGTTAGTGTATAAAACTGCACTTTCTTTATTAGGTGGCCTCTTGAGGAGTGTATGTGTCTGTCCTTCCAATTTCTGTTGTTTTCTTTTGCCTTCCACAAACTTTAAAATTTCCCCCAGATTTATTTCTCCTTGAAATACAGTATCCATTTCACTTTTTTTTAACCTTCCTCTCTCCAAAAACCATTATCTTTCCAAAACTGCCTCCTCAACTCCCATATGTACTTTTTACCTCCAGCTTTATTGATATATAATTGACATACAACATTGTGTAAGCTTAAGGGGTACAACACATTGATCTGATATACTTTTATTGCAAAATGATGACCACAGTCGTGTTGGCTAACACCTCCATCACCTCACATAATTACTAGTTCTTTAGTGGTGAGAACATTAAAGATTTACACTCTCAGCAACTTTCAGGTATATAATACAGTATTGTTAAATATAATTATCATGCTGTTACATTAGATACTCAGAACTTATTCATCTTATAGCTGGAAATTTGTACCCTTTGATCAATATCTCCCCACTTCCCCCAATTCCCAGCCCCAGGCAACCACCATTCTTCTCTTGGTTTCTGTGAGTTTGGCTTTTAGATTTCATATATAAGTGATAATCATACAGTATTTGTCTTTCTCTGACTTACTTCGTTTTTCATAACGTCCTCAAGGTTCACCCATGTTGTCACAAATGGCAGGATTTCCTCAGCAGGATCTTTTTATCCATTCATCTATAGACAAACACTCAGGTGGTGTCCATATCTTGACTATTGTGTATAATGCTGCCATAAACATGGGAGTGTAGATATCTCTTCAAAATCCTGATTTCAATTCCTCTGGACATATTCCCAGAAGTGGGATTGCTGGATCATTTCCTTCAATTCTGAAGGATAACTTTTCTGTATAGAATATTCTTGTTGGCAGTGTTTTGTTTTGTTTTGCTTTTTTCTTTTAGTACTTTGCATATATCATCCCACTCTCTAGTGGCCTGTAAGGTTTCTTATGAGAAATCCACTATTAGCCTAGTGGGGGTCCCTTTTATGTTATAAGCTCCTATTCTCTTGCTGCTTTTTTAGATTCTCTCTTTGCCTTTGATGTTTGACTGTTTTAGTGTAACGTGTCTTGGAAAGGATCTCTTTAAGTTGAGTTTGGTGACCTATGAGTTTCTTGAACTTGGATATCTAAATCTCTCCCTAGCTTTGGAAAGCTCTCAGCCATTATTTCTTTTTTTTTTTTTTTTTTAATTTTTTTGGCTGCATCGGGTCTTCGCAGCATGTGGGATCTTTGTTGTGGAATGCAGGACCTTTTGTTGCAGCATGCAGGCTTCTCTCCAGTTGTGGTGCAGGAGCTCAGTAGTTGCAGCACGTGGGCTCTCTCTATGTGGCATGCGGGCTCTAGAGCACGCAGGTGTAACTTCCCCACAGCATGTGGAATCTTAGTTCCCCAAACAGGGATTGAACCCACGTCCCCTGCATTTGAAGGCAGATTCTTAACCACTTGACCATGAGGGAATTCCCGCCATTATTTCTTTAAATAAGCTTTCTGCCCCCTGCTCCCTCTCTTCTCCTTCTGGAACCCCATCAATTTGCAATTTTTTTGATGGTATTCCATATATCACATAGCCTTTCTTCACTCTTTCATTCTTTTATCTTTGTTCTCCTTGATAATTTCAAAGTTCCTTTCATCTAACTCACAGATTCTTTCTTCTATTGAAAACATTCTGGTGACATTTGCATTTGCATTTTTCATTTCATTCGTCTTATTCTTCAACTCCAGAATTTCTATTTGGTTCTTTTTTATGATTTCTGTTTTTTTGTTAAACATCTCATTTTGTTGTGTATTGTTTTCCTGATTTTGTTGGATTACCTTTCTGTGTTTTCTTGGAGCTCATTGAGTTTCACTAAAACAGTTACTTTGAATTCTTTACTAGGTAAATCACAGATCTCCATAGCTTTAGGATTGACCACTGAAAGATTACTGTGATCCTTTGATGGTGTCATGTTTCCTTGATTTTTCATGTTCCTTTAAGTTTTGCACTGCTCTCTTCACATTTTAAGTAGCAGTCACCTTCTCCAGTCTTTACTAACTGCCTCAGGAGAGAAATATCTTCCCTCATCCCTGTTAAGTATTCTGATGCTTTCTCAGACCTTCTGTGAACTCACCTGCTCCGCAATTTTTGCTCCCTCTTGTGGCAAAATTTGTAAGCAAGTATGCCTCCTCTCAATCCAGCAACACACCTTTTTGTTTTCCCAAAGGTGGTGCTAAAGCTCATGTTTGTGGTCTCCCCTGGCCTGCATATTTGAGCTGGCATTCTCTGTTTGCTCATTAGCTGTCTCCCAAAGCTTGCTCTCAACACCACCATTGGGAGTGCACACAGCAAGTCAGCTAGAGGATGGGAATGCTTGTATGTGAGGCACACAGAGTGCTTGAGATGCTTGTGGGCCAGTTACTGGAAAATGCAGGTGAGGCATCCCTAAAGGCTCATTGATGGGCTTCTTGATGGAGTTGTTGATGTCATTACTTAATAGGATCTGTGTTTCTTTAATGCCCTTTGAGAGCCCTAGCTGCCACTCTCTCAGACTCGTCCCACTCCCTAGTAATACAGTTCATGAATCAGTACCCTGGATGGGATGAAAGAGAAGTGAGTCTCTTTGTCAGTGTTCCACATAGCTTGGGAAGCTGGGAGCTCACTCACACACTCTCACTTTCCCCCATGGGAGAAATCAAGGTCCAAGACCTTAGGGCAGGAATGATGCCAGTAAAATCAAACTGTTCCTCTTACCCTCTCCAATGAGTCCGAACTTGTACCTTTTTTGCTCCAACAGTGTGCTGGAACTTCTCCATGAAGACACCTGCTGACCCAGAATCAATTTCAGACCATTTTACATCAGTCCCCAAACCTATAAAAGCAAGCCACCAGTAATCATGTAATCAATCATGTAATCAAACCCTCCTACTTTTTGATGTTTGCTAATCTCTTAAAGCCACACCCCCAAAATCCCCTATGAGGTTAGTTGTTGCTTTCTGGGGGGAAACTGAACCTTCCAAGTATAGCTTTCCATTGCTTATCAAGCAATGAATTCAGTACTTTTGTTTGAGGTATTAAGAGATGGTCTTTTCCATCTTCCCATTGTATTTGGTAAATCATAAAGTTTGAGTAACATTTAGAAGTTTCTTAAACATAAACACCAACCTCAAATTTCATTAATTATATAGACAAACGTGTATGCAAAGCTCATTTCTATAGTCCATAATTGTTTATTTCTCCCTAGTCCAATTCCTCAAATATTTTCCCTAAGCTTTTTCCACAGCCATTCTTCCTAATATTTTGTTAATATACTTTTTTTTTTTTTTTTTTTTTTTTTTTTTC
>NW_006799724.1:2255240-2332534 GCF_000442215.2 Lipotes vexillifer
GCGAACCTCTCACTGTTGTGGCCTCTCCCATTGCGGAGCACAGGCTCCGGACGCACAGGCCCAGCGGCCATGGCTCACGGGCCCAGCCGCTCCACGGGATGTGGGATCCTCCCGGATCGGGGCACGAACCTGTGTCCCCTGCAGCAGCAGGCGGACTCTCAACCACTGCGCCACCAGGGAAGCCCCTATACTCTCTATTTTTAAGTCATTACCTCCACAGCTTCACCCTTCACTACCAGTAATTCTCAAAATCCAAAGGTCTGAAGTGTCTATTGACTACAACCTCAAATTCAGTTTTTATTCTGTAGATGCCTTAGATGTCTCAAGAGCACTAAAAAACTCATCATATCTAAAACTACACTTATCTTTTCCATTAAACTTGCCATTAAACATTTAAGTTTCCATTAAACATTAGTCTTTCTGAAATCATATTTCTATTTAATTTCATTACAGTCCCATTCATAACTAGTCATAAAATTTTATTTATGGTTATCATTTTCCCCCATTTCTCCCACATTTATTCAGCTGCTAAGCAATAAAGATTGTACTTCTTCAAAGTCTCTCAAAAACATTCCTTCCTTTATATTCCCACTTCCAAGGCCCTGGGTCAAATTCCAATTACTCTTAACCTGTTCTAATTTTTATTTCTAATTGATCTCTTATCTCCTCCACTCTATTTCTGCCTTCCTAAAGTTTCTAGAGTTATTTCCTTTAAATACAGATCAGACCAAGTCATTTTCTTACTCAGATCTTCAATTGTTCTTCAAAATAAAATTTTCAGCAGACTTTCAAAACACCTAAAAATGTAAGTACAATTACTCTTTTTCTGGAATTTGCCCTTCACACACACACACACACACACACACACACACACACACACAACCATGCATATAACTCATCTTTTAGCTAAAGAAGGTTATCATTCTCTAAATTAGAACTTTAATTTTATATTCTGTGATTGCTCATGTAATTATCTCCTTTGAAATATTATGACTTTTTATTACCACCTTTTAACACTATTAAAAACTATTTTTAAGGCCCAATTCAATTTTCCATTAATTCTTCCCCTATACTGAAGCTGTCACTTGTTTTTCTTACTGTCTTATAGCAATTTTTTTTTCTTGAAGTACATTTGACATACATTATATTAGTTTCAAGTGTATAAAATAATAATTTCATATTTGTTTTTATTGCAAAATGATCACCACAATAATTCTAGTTAACATCTGTCACCAGACATAGTTACAGAATTGTTTTGCTTGTAATGAAAACTTTTAAGATGTACTCTCTTAGCAACTTTCAAATATGCAATACAGCATTATTAACTGTAATCACCATACTGTACATTACATCCCCATGACTTATTTATTTTATAACTGGAAGTTTGTACCTTTTGACTCCCTTTACCCATTTCGTCCATGTCTGAATCTCCACCTCTGGCAACCACTGATCTGTTCTCTGTATCTATGAGCTTGGGTTTTGTTTTTGGCTTTGGTTTTAGATTCCACATGTGATATCATACAGTATTTGTATTTCTCTGTCTGACTTATCTCACAAAGCATAATGCACTCAGGGTCCATCCGTATTATCACAAATGGGAAGATTTCATTCTTTTATATGGCTGAATAATATTCCACTGCATATATATACCATATCTACCTTATCCGTTTATCCATCAGTGGGCACTTAGGTTGTTTCCATATCTTGTCTATTGTAAATAATGCTGCAATGAACATGGAGGTACATATATCTTTTCAAGCTAGTGTTTTCATTTTCTATAGCAATTATTTTTGTCTCATATTCAGTTTTTATTTAGGTATGACTTACATAAATGAAAGGCACATAGTAATATTACAGTATGACAATATATTTTTTTAAATGTACCTCTCTTTCCACTGAAATCTGAACCAATTCAGACAAAGTAATCAGCTTATGGAAATTAAAATATCAACTGTATTACCAATCACCCAATATTGCAGGACATAATTCATACCTGTGGCTAACTGAGCTCTCTGATACTGACCTCTACAATTACACAAATATCCATCTGGTCACATCTCTATGGTAGGAAGCGGGGCGTGGCCTTATAAATCCCATGGAATAAAGGGACAAAGCAGATAATATGCTCTCTGCTGAAAGCCAGCTAACAAAGAGGAAGAAAAGAAAAAGGGCTTTGCTTACAGTTAATTATCTACCCTAAATCTCAATAAAGTAAGGTATTCTTCCTCCTTCCAGAGGAATGAGTGATGGTGTGGAGAGAAAACAGAAGGTTTATCTAAGAGGAGCTCCCTTCACTTGGAAGGAAGCAGCAGTGCTGGAGGAATTCATTTTCTACATAACAAGCAGGTGCTCTTTCTTATATATGTAAAAATTCAAAAGCATAAATAAATATAAAAATTATTAATACCATGTTAAAGGCCAGTTAGATACCAATGAAATAGTGAAAGGCAGAAAAAATAATTAATTTATTTTAATTCATAATATTTATCATATTGAAAATCATTTTTCTCAATAGATAACCATATATTAAAGACCTTCTTGTTAAAAGTGCCTAAGAATTAAAATTCCACAATTTATTCGTTTAAAAAGGAAAAGGAAAACTATTTGCCTTTCACAGAAAACTAAATTGGAAACTATCAGTGCTTGAGATGTTAAAAGACCAGAACATTTGAAAGTAAATTTAAGATGCTCCCACAAGTTACAAATCAATTATAGAACTTTATAAGCAATAATAAAACTGACTAGAATACTAGAATCAGGTTTGATTTGCCATGATTAGAGAAATCATTGATGGGATTGGAATTTTATCACTACCATTATCTTTCTTCGGAAAATAATAATATAACTGGGTAAAGAGAAAAGCTCAAAGCAGTAGGCTGTCCAAAATGGCCCTCTGAAGAGCAGCATGGCATCTAAGGGGCTCATTAGAAATGCAGAGTTTCAGGTCCCACTCCAACTAAATAAATTAGAATCTTGATTTTACTAAAATCCTAGGTGATTTGCTTGTACATTAACGTTTGAAAAGCACAAAAAGTCCTACTTAGCAGAGATGATGTCCTGTGAATGGCTTTTTCTGAAAGCCAAAAGCTAGAGTAGCCCGATATATTTTCATATTAAATGCTATCAGTTCTCTAAGAGAACCAAATCTGTAATTCAGGGTGAATAGAGTTAAACATCAATATCTAAGAGCATAATTTATAAGGGAAAGAAACATAACTTTGGAGGTACAAATTGTTGCTATCTTCGGTATCTTACTTCAAGCCCAACTAGGTTTTGTGTTCTAAAAGGGAGGAAAATGTGCCTTATTTATATTTTGTTCTTTCACTAAGTTGGTGCTCAGTAAATATCTATTGAACATCTGTCATAAAGAAAGAAGAATTTGGGCTTCCCTGGTGGCGCAGTGGTTGAGAGTCCGCCTGCCGATGCAGGGAACACGGGTTCGTGCCCTGGTCTGGGAAGATCCCACGTGCCACGGAGCGGCTGGGCCCGTGAGCCATGGCCGCTGAGCCTGCGTGTCCAGACCCTGTGCTCCGCAACGGGAGAGGCCACAACAGTGAGAGGCCCGCATACCGCAAAAAAAAAAAAAAAAAGAAAGAATTTTCCATAGTGTATAGGAGGTTGCACTATAAGATCTCTGTCTTTCTAAATCTAAGACTTTATGACTCATTGAGTAATATTTATATTTATAACTTTATGTATGTGTAAACAGTATTACATTCATATTTATATGATGGAAATAAGTGAGGAAAATTTAAACATCTTTTCTCTTGTCTATAGCTCGGCATCAGCATTTTCATTGGTAGGAATTACCTGAATTTGGGGGACTGTAATCAAAAATAAATGAATCAGTCTCCCCAAGTGCATGTCTAACCAGTTAAACTCCCTCTCCCTGATTATAGCCCTGAGAAGCCCCTAGTCCCCCTTTCCTCCCAGTGGTCAGGGTTCACAGGTTGGAGGAGGTGTTAAAATTCTCCCTCACAGACCCCCCCTGCCATTGCCTTCTCCAGGCAGAGGAAAACTGTCTTCACTGCTTGCCAGTGAAGACAAGCAACTGTTTTACTAACATTTAGCCTTTGTCATAACCATTTGCTACATTATGGAAGTCTTAAATTTTGTTCATTGAGATATACACCAACCTACAGTATCTCAGGACTCCAACTTTCTCACACTAAAAGTTCAATAGCCAATATCTACAGGAAGTTACCTAGTTCTGTAACCAACGTCCATTCAGATTTCTATCTTTGCTGTAATTTTAGATGGACTATTATATATATATATATATTTTTTTTAATTTATTTATTTTTTTGGCTGTGTTGGGTCTTTGTTGCTGCGCGCAGGCTTTCTCTAGTTGCGTGGAGAAGGGTCTGCTCTTCGTCGTGGTGTGCAGGCTTCTCATTGCTGTGGCTTCTCTTGTTGAGGAGCACGGGCTCTAGGCCCGCGGGCTTCAGTAGTTGTGGCTCGTGGGCTCTAGAGAGCAGGCTCAGTAGCTGTAGCACATGGACCTAGTTGCTCCCCAGCATGTGGGATCTTCCCAGATCAGGGCTTGAACCTGTGTCCCCTGCACTGGCAGGCGGATTCTTAACCACCGCGCCACCAGGGAAGCCCCTATTTTTTCATCAGTATCTCAAATTCCCTATGATGACTTCCCTGTGGGATGACATAAGAAAAGTAGATATGCTATTATGAAGAAAAAACTGGTGCTGTTGAATACACTTGTACTGGAACTAACAAGTTAGCATTTTCCCTGCCACTGGGGAGTAACAGCTTTCATGGTTAGGAAGAAAAGGTAACCTTTAACATTAGTAGAGCAGAAAGAAACTTGAAAGTGTAGTGGTCGGGCTTTAAAATATTCTGGTTCAGCACGTAGAACACTCATTTTATACAAGGATCACATCTGACGATCCATAAGGATGTTTAGATCTAAATTTCATTTAGTATTTTGAGGATCTCCCTTAAAATGCTTCTGTATTACAATGAGGAGATATTTAATACTCCCATTTATCTTTTTATTAGAATGGTCTAGACATTAGGTGGTGAATTAATAAAGACTGTCATTGTTTTTATATCAATAAAAAGCAGAAAAATGATTTTACCTATTTATAACCACACTGTAATACTTAATCTCTCAGTTATATAAACTGTTTTTCATAAAACAAAATGTTGAACTCAACAATAAATTACCACTCATGAGATTTGGCTTTCGTTAAAAAAAAAAAAAAAAAAGGGTGGTATTTTGTTCCAGTTTGGTTTAAAAAAACTCACACATACCACAAAATAAATAGGGACAGAAACAAAAGTACAGAAGAGTAAAAAAATGCAAGAAAGATTTTACTTTATCTCTTGAATTCTAGATAACTCTAAGGCATTCAAGCATAAGGACATAGATGGATTACAAAGAAATAGAATCCCCATCACAGTAGCACTCAGGGAATTGAGGAGGAGGTTGCTTTTGCAGGCACTTTGCAATTTGTTAGTTCTTTTGAGATATATAGGCCTTCTGTCAGACTTTTATAAGCTTTTCCTTATGCATAAAAATTTGGCAACAAGTTTCTGTGTGTGTGTGCACGTGTGTGCATGTGCATGTGTGTAAGTTTCAAGAAGTGTTAGAAGTCAAAAAACCCAGCAATAAGAAAAAGACAAATTTCAGTATGAGTCAACATCATGAAAAAGAATCAACTGATTTAGTCAGTCCATTAGCTTCAATTATTTGTATCTGAGGTCAGAGGTAAGGCCAACTAACAGAGCTGGTGTTCTTGCAAGATCCCAGTAACAGCTAGGGAAGGGGAGGCTGACAGGCCCATGGAAAGCACTCTCTACTTCTTATGAAAACAACAAAGAAGGCAACTTCTTAAGCTGTTCAATGACTAAGACCATGTTCCTTATAGTCCCCTTGGCCATGAACAGAATTGGGCTGCTAGACCTAAACAAAGGTAGAGTTCACATATGGGGATTAGAATGTTGAGGGGGCTAGAAGCCAAGTGGTTTATCATATTTACGAACACAAAACTATGTCTTGATTTCTTTACCTAAAATATATGAAAATTTGATAATGATTACCACAATAATATGTTTACATAATAAAGAGTAAAGTGTAACCCCATCATTTTACAATAGGAAGGAACTATAGTCTATAGAGTATAGGTGTCACAGGTTGGATTCTCCCAAAACAGGTGCTAAAATGGAGTTTGGAGTGAAAGATGGTTTATTGGGGATTAATATCTACAAAAGGAAGGGAGAAAAACAAGCACTGGGCAGAAGAAGCTGAACTACAGTGTAGATGCCACAAAGCCTCAGCCAACCCAGCTCCAGTCTGAAGAAAGTACTGGCATCTAAGATCCCCGTGATAGGCTGAAATGGCTGGGTGTTTTCTACCTCTGTCTTCCCCGATCAAGGGATGTGGGCTGCCCAGGAAGTGCAGGACCTCAGGTAGAATAAGGCGGCATTTGGCAGCACAGGCTGATCCTGAAAAAGTGACAGCCAGAAGCTGCTTCCTCACCCACATCTAAGCAGGAAGTCTTATTTTGAAGGGGATCTGGGCAGTGCACCCCTGTGTCTACCACAACAAGACCAGAAATCAGTTCCCCCAAAGAATCCTTGTACTCTAATGTCTAGGTCTTTGTATTATGAAGCTAATTTATACTTATTTGCCTCCTTCATAAAAAAAAAAAATGAAGAAAAATTCATTTTACATAATTCTCCCCCCAAAGGTGATCACAAGTAAAATGCACTAAATGAGCCATATAAAATTGACTCACTTGACAAAGACAAATCACATGGAGGAAAGTCAGTATCTACAAAATCAAGGAATACTTGTTTTATTGAAGATACCGAATTCTGAAAACATAGTGCAAGGAAAACCATTAAAGGAACAGAACATAATTTGAGTGTCTCACTGAATATTAATTGACATTGTAAAATTTCTATTTGAACAATGAAAAGTGGTTTTAATGTCACAAAACTTTTCTCTTTTTTTTGCAAAAGGAAAACAGTCTATTCATAATCGTACAAAGACATGAATCAGTCATTATCATAAGGTATGTAATGATGTCTGCTTTGAAAGTAAAAAGAGCAAGCTCCTTATCTTCCTTTAGATCCATATTGCAAAGGGTCAGATTGTGACTCTATCATTTGTTATGTGTTATACTATCAGCAAGTAACTATCTCTCTGTGCCTTAGCATTTCTGAAAATTAGAAAATAGTAAGGAATTGTGAGGATTATCAAGATAATATTTGTATAATGCATAGAACAAACTCTGGAACAAAATAAGTCTTCCTTAAGTGTTAGTTATGGGACAGTTTTCTTAGAATTAGACATAATATAATAATAATATTTCTTTTCTTTTTTTTCTTTTTTGACAGCTTTATTGAGGTATAATTCACATATACAATCTACCTAAAATGTGCAATTCATTGTTTTCATTATATTCATAGATGTGTGCAACCATACCTACAGTCAATTTTAGGACATTTTCACCTCCCTAAAAAAGAAACTCTTCACCCACAGCTATCAATCCTGTGTCTCCCACCCCCAACCCTAGGAAACCACTAACCTACCTTCTATCCCTATTCTGGCCTTCCATATCAATGGAATCATATAGTATGTGGTCTTTTGTGTCTGGCTTCTTTCACTGGGAATAATTTTTTTTTAACAACTTTATTGGAGTATAACTGCTTTACAATGGTGTGTTAGTTTCTGCTATATAACAAAGTGAATCAGCTATATGTATACGTATATCCCCATACCCACTCCCACTTGCGTCTCCCTCCCACACTCCTTATCCCACACCTCTAGGTGGTCACAAAGCACAGAGCTGATCTCCCTGTGCTAGGCGGCTGCTTCCCACTAGCTACCTATTTTACATTTGGTAGTGTATATATGTCCATGCCACTCTCTCACTTTGTCCCAGCTTACCCTTCCCCCTCCCCATGTCCTCAGTCCATTCTCTACGTCTGCGTTGTTATTCCTGTCCTGCCCCTAGGTTCTTCAGAACCTTTTTCGTTTTTTTTTTTAGATTCCATATATATGTGTTAGCATATGGTATTTGTTTTTCTCTTTCTGACATACTTCACTCTGGATGACAGTCGCTAAGTCGATCCACCTTACTACAAATAACTCACTTTTGTTTCTTCTTATGCCGAGTAATATTCCATTGTATATATGTGCCACATCTTCTTTATCCATTCATCTGTCAGTCGACACTTAGGTTGCTTCCATGTCCTGGCTATTATAAACAGAGCTTCAATGAACATTCTGGTACATGACTCTTTTTGAATTATGGTTTTCTCAGGGTATATGCCCAGTAGTGGGATTGCTGGGTCATATGGTAGTTCATTTTTTAGTTTTTTAAGGAACCTCTATACTGTTCTCCATAGTGGCTATATCAATTTACATTCCCACCAACAGTGCAACAAGGTTCCCTTTTCTCCACACCTTCTCCACAATTTATTGTTGGTAGATTTTTTGACGAGGGCCATTCTGACCAGTGTGAGGTGATATCTCATTATATTTTTGACTTGCATTTCCCTAATGATTAGTGATGGTGAGCATCCTTTCATGTGTTTGTTGGCAATCTGTATATCTTCTTTAGAGAAATGTCTATGTAGGTCTTCTGCCCAGTTTTGGATTGGGTTGTTTGGTTTTTTGATATTGAGCTGCATGAGCTGCTTGTAAATTTTGGAGATTAAGCCTTTGTCAGTTGCTTCATTTGCAAATATTTTCTCCCATTCTGAGGGTTGTCTTTTCATCTTGTTTCCTTTGCTGTGCAAAAGCTTTTAAGTTTCATTAGCTCCCATTTGTTTACTTTTTGTTTTATTTCCATTTCTCTAGGAGGTGGGTCAAAAAGGATCTTGCTGTGATTTATATCATAGAGTGTACTGCCTATGTTTTCCTCTAAGAGTTTTATAGTGTCTGGCCTTACATTTAGGTCTCTAATCCACTTTTAGTTCATTTTTGTGTTTGGTGTTATGGAGTGTTCTAATTTCATTCTTTTACATGTAGTTGTCCAGTTTTCCCAGCACCACTTATTGAAGAAGCTGTCTTTCCCCCATTGTATATTCTTGCCTCCTTTATCAAAGATAAGGTGAGCATATGTACGCGGGTTTATATCTGGGCTTTCTATCCTGTTCCATTCATCTATATTGCTGTTTTTCTGCCAGTACCATACTGTCTTGATTACTGTAGCTTTGTAGTATAGTCTGAAGTCAGGGAGCCTGATTCCTCCAACTCCATATCTCTTTCTCAAGATTGCTTTGGCTTTTTGGGGTCTTTTATGTTTCCATACAAATTGTGAAATTTTTTGTTCTAGTTCTGTGAAAAATGCCATTGGTAGTTTGATAGGGATTGTACTGAATCTGTAGATTGCTTTGGGTAGTATACTCATTTTCACAATGTTGATTCTTCCAATCCTAGAACATGGTAAATCTCTCCATCTGCTTGTATCATCTTTAATTTCTTTCATCAGTGTCTTATAGTTTACGGCATACAGGTCTTTTGTCTCCTTAGTTAGATTTATTCCTAGGTATTTTATTCTTTGCGTTGCAATGGTAACTGGGAATGTTTCCTTAATTTCTATTTCAGATTTTTCATCGTTAGTGTATAGGAATGCAAGAGACTTCTGCGCATTAATTTTGTATCCTGCTACTCTACCAAATTCATTGATTAGCTCTAGTAGTTTTCTGGTAGCATCTTTAGGATTCTCTATGTATATTATCATATCATCTGCAAACAGCGACACTTTTACTTCTTTTCCCATTTTGATTCCTTTTATTTCTTTTTCTTCTCTGATTGCTGTGGCTAAAACTTCCAAAACTATGTTGAATCATAGTGGTGAGAGTGGACAACCTTGCCTTGTTCCTGATCTGAGAGGAAATGGTTTCAGATTTTCCACCATTGAGAATGATATTGGCTGTCGGTTTGTCATATATGGCCTTTATTACGTTGAGGTAGGTTCCCTCTATGCCTACTTTCTGGAGAGTTTTTATCATAACTGGGTGTTGAATTTTGTCAAAAGGTTTTCTGCCTCTATTGAGATTACCATATGGTTTTTATCCTTCATTTTGTTAATATGGTGTATCACATTGATTGATTTGCGTATATTGAAGAATCCTTGCATTCCTGGGATAAACTCCACTTGTTCATGGTGTATGATCCTTTTAATGTACTGTTGGATTCTGTTTGCTAGAATTTTGTTGAGGATTTTTGCATCTATGTTCATCAGTGATATTGGCCTGTAGTTTTCTTTTTTTGTCACATCTTTGTCTGGTTTTGGTATCAGGGTGATGGTGGCCTCATAGAATGAGTTGGGGAGTGTTCCTCCCTCTGCTATATTTTGGAAGAGTTTGAGAAGGATAGGTGTTAGCTCTTCTCTAAATGTTTGATAGAATTCGCCTGTGAAGCCATGTGGTCCTGGGCTTTTGTTTGTTGGAAGATTTTTAATCACAGTTTCAATTTCAGTGCTTGTGATTGGTCTGTTTATACTTTCTATTTCTTCCTGGTTCAGTCTTCAGAGGTTGTGCTTTTCTAAGAATTTGTCCATTTCTTCCAGGTCGTCCATTTTATTGGAATATAGTTGCTTGTAGTAATCTCTCAAGATTCTTTCTATTTCTGCAGTGTCAGTTGTGACTTCTCCTTTTTCATTTCTAATTCTGTTGGTTTGAGTCTTCTCCCTTTTTTTTTGATGAGTGTGGTTAATGGTTTATCAATTTTGTTTATCTTCTCAAAGAACCAGTTTTTAGTTTTATTGATCTTTGCTATCGTTTCTTTCATTTCTTTTTCATTTATTTCTGATCTGATCTTTATGATTTCTTTCCTTCTGCTAACTTTGGGGGTTTTTTGTTCTTTCTCTAGTTGCTTTAGGTGTAAGGTTAGGTTATTTATTTTAGATGTTTCTTATTTCTTGAGGTAGGATTGTATTGCTATAAACTTCCCTCTTAGAACTGCTTTTGCTGCATTCCATAGGTTTTGCGTCATCATGTTTTCATTGTCAGTTGTTTCTAGATATTTTTTGATTTCCTCTTTGATTTCTTCAGTGATCTCTCTGTTATTTAGAAGTATATAGTTTAGCTTCTGTGTGTATTTTTTACAGATTTTTTCCTGTAATTGATATCTAGTCTCATAGCATTGTGGTCAAAAAATACACTTGATACAACTACAATTTTCTTAAATTTACCAAGGCTTGATTTGTGACCCAAGATATGATCTATCCTGGAGAATGTCCCATGAGCACTTGAGAAGAAAGTGTATTCTGTTGTTTTTGGATAGAATGTCCTATAAATATCAATTAAGTCCATCTTGTTTAATGTATCATTTAAAGCTTATGTTTCCTTATTTATTTCCATTTTGGATGATCTGTCCATTGGTGAAAGTGGGGTGTTAAAGTCCCCTACTATGATTGTGTTACTGTCAATTTCCACTTTTATGGTGTTAGTATTTCCTTATGTATTGAGGTGCTCCTATGCTGTGTACATAGATATTTACAATTGTTATATCCTCTTCTTGGATTGATCCCTTGATCATTATGTAGTGTTCTTCTTTGTCTCTGGAATAGTCTTTATTTTAAAGTCTATTTTGTCTGATACAAGAATTGCTACTCCAGCTTTCTTTTGATTTCCATTTGCATGGAATATCTTTTTCCATCCCCTCACTTTCAGTCTGTATGTGTCCCTCCGTCTGAAGTGGGTCTCATGTAGACAACATATGTACGGGTCTTGTTTTTGTATCCATTCAGCCAGTCTATGTCTTTTGGTTGGAGCATTTAACCCACTTACATTTAAGGTAGTTATCAATATGCACATTCCTATTACCATTTTATTAATTGTTTTGGGTTTGTTATTGTAGGTCTTTTTCTTCTCTTGTGTTTCCCACTTAGAGAAGTTCCTTCAGCATTTGTTGTAAAGCTGGTTTGGTGGTGCTGAACTCTCTTAGCTGTTGCTTGTCTGTAAAGGTTTTAATTTCTCCATCTAATCTGAATGAGATCCTTGCTGGGTAGAGTAATCTTGGTTGTAGGTTTCTTCCTTTTATCACTTTAAATATGTCCTGCCACTGCCTTCCAGCTTGCAGAGTTTCTGCTAAAAGATCTACTGTTAACCTTATGGGGATTCCCTTGTATGTTATTTGTTTCTTTTCCCTTGGTGCTTTTAATATGTTTTCTTTGTATTTAATTTTTGATAGTTTGATTAATATGTGTCTTGGCATGTTTCTCCTTGGATTTATCCTGTATGGGACTGTCTGTGCTTCCTGGACTTGATTGTTAGGGAAGTTTTCAACTATCATCTCTTCAAATATTTTCTCAGTCCCTTTCTTTTTCTCTTCTTCTTCTGGGATCCCTATAATTCGAATGTTGGTGTGTTTAATGTTGTCCCAGAGGTATCTGAGACTGCCCTCAATTCTTTTTATTCTTTTTTCTTTATTCTGCTCTGCAGTAGTTATTTTCACTATTTTATCTTCCAGGTCACTTATCTGTTCTTCTGCCTCAGTTATTCTGCTACTGATTCCTTGTAGAGAATTCTTAATTTCATTTATTGTGTTGTTTATCATTGTTTGTTTGCTCTTTAGTTTTTCTACTTCCTTGTTAAAACTTTCTTGTATTTTCTCCATTCTATTTCCAAGACTTTGGATCATCTTTACTATCATTATTCTGAGTGCGCTTTCAGGTAGACTGCCTCTTTCCTCTTCATTTGTTAGATCTGGTGGGTTTTTTACCTTGCTCCTTTAACTGCTGTGTATTTCTCTGTCTTCTCATTTTGCTTAACTTACTGTGTTTGGGGTCTCCTTTTCACAGGCTGCAGGTTCGTAGTTCCCATTGTTTTTGGTGTCTGCCCCCAGTGGGTAAGATTGTTTCAATGGGTTGTGTAGGCTTCCCTGTGGAGGGGACTTGTGTCTGTGTTCTGGTGGATGAGGCTGTATATTGTCTTTCTGGTGGACAGGACCACATCCGGTGGTGTGTTTTGGGGTGTCTGTGACCTTATTATGATATTAGGCAGCCTCTCTGCTCATGGGTGGGGTTATGTTTCTTTCTTGCTAGTTGTTTGGCATAGGGTGTCCAGCACTGTAGCCTGCTGGTCATTGAGTGGAGCTGCGTCTTAGCGTTGAGATGGAATGCTCTGGGAGAGCTTTTGCTGTTTGATATTACATGGGGCCGGGAGGTCTCTGGTGGACCAGTGTTCTGAACTCAGCTCTCCCACCTCAGAGGCTCAGGCCTGACACCCGGCCTGAGCACCAAGACCCTGTCAACAATGTGGTTTATAGCACAGGGGACTCCTCTCATGACTCCATGGTGACCTGCTTGTGTTGCTGGGTCTCCTGCAGAGGCATGGGGTGGCTGTGGCTCACCGTGGGGACAAGGACACTGAAGCAGAAGTTCTGGGAAGTTCTCCTTGGCATGAGCCCTCCCCGAGTCCGCCATTAGCCCCACCAAGGACCTTCTTTCTTTCTAACAACACAAGAATAGAAAAGTAAGTGATATCAATAGAATAATAATGCATGGCCCTTGCCCTTCAGGAGGTCATAAGCTAATGCAGGAGAAAGACACATAAATAAGTGACAATAGAATGCAATAACTGCATCTGGAAATATGAGTGCTGAGGAATCATCTAGCCCAGACTGGGGCTGGAAGCAGTCTGGGGACATCAGGAAAGATGTTGAAGAAAAAAATCTCTCCCAGCTCTCAGCATTCCCACCATCAGTCATCTACCATCAGGCAAAGAACAGAGGGCTCATCTCTCAAGGAATACAGAAAATCATATGAGGAACTCTAATGCTTCTAAGGAAAATACTGGCACCTCAAAGTAGAGCTTTTCTCATTCTAGCATTTGGCGACCTATATCTGAAGGCAAAACCTGATGGTCCTCATGCCCCACTCAACTCACATACACAGAGTTCATGGTCAAAATGCCAACTCAGGGAATAAAACTAATGTGATACCTATATGCAGAGTGCATATATGTGTACGCACACACACGCATATGTACGCACACACACGCATATGCACGCACACACACACAGTTAAAACCTACTTTCTTTTTAAAATATGAATGGGCAAGAAGTCACTAGTATATGAGGAGAATCAAGAGCATGCAAGACAAAGATGATGCAAAATGAAAACCTAATTCCAAGGGAAGGAGGGAGGGAGGAATAGAGAGAGAGGAGAGAGAGAAAGAGAGAGAATACAGTATAATAATATTCTCAGAGAAGAGTAAGGAAACATTATTTCTGTAAATGAAGAATGGGATACTAAAATAGGAAGCAGTCATAACAAGAAAAAGTCTAAAGAAAGTAAGAGGGTAGTACCTAAAATTTTAAATGATAGAAAGGGGCTAGAAGAAAAGCCACGGAAATCTCTCAGAACATGAATCGAAAAGACAAAGAGAGAGAAAATATGAGGGAAATTACATAGAGAATTAATCCAGGGAGTTCAACATTCATCTTACAGGAATTCCAAAACCAGAGAGAATGGATGGAATAAAGAAATAATAGAAGATTATTTCCAAGTGGTAAAGAAAAACAAGCCTTTAGACTAAAACAGGCTATAAAAAAGGAACAAATCTTGATACTAGCCCATACAATTTGAGATCATACTAAAAATTAAAAAAAATATTTTTATAATTTCTACAAAAGAGTCAGAATGAGAATCAAATGGAAACCAGTATCTCACCAAAAATACTGTGTTAAGAAAATAATGGAGACAAAAGCTTCAAAATACAGAGGAAACTTAAAATGCAATGTTAGTCAATACATCCATCAAGAGTGAAAGCATTTTCAGATGTACAAAGGCTCAGTAAGTTAATTTTCCATGCATCTTTTCTTAAAAGTTCCTTAGAAGGCATGAATATTACAGCAGCATTGCAGGTTGGGTCAGGGATCAACAGAAATAAAACCACAGACTCAGACCACCTGTAAGTTTTTCATTTCTGTGGAAAAGGAAACAGAATTCAACAGAAATATCCTCACAAAGAAGATGCAGCATATCTCTGTGTGACTTTTTCCTGGACCCTGTATCCCTACAGGGCACACAGCTGCTGGTAAAACTCAAAATTCCTGCTAAGCCACTATCCTTTTATACCATGATTTCAGTTCCATTTCAGATCTTAACCTCACCACCCATGTACTTCTGTTCAAGGAAATCTTTAGAAAAACTAAGCTTTCCTAAATTTTAAACCAAACTTAATACTAGAAAGGTATTTTTTTCTCAGAGGCAATCAGAGTCAGTGCCCAGGTGTACCTGAAAAATATCGCTGCCTACTACTTTCCAGAGTCTCAGAAAATCAGTAATCTCACCATGTCACAACCAAAACAAACCAAACCAAACAAAACCAGTGAAAGACCAAACACATAAAATACAGGAAGCAGTGGGTCCACTGAAGGAAAGCAGTAAAGGGAAAGTCCTGGGCTAGCACATGTGTGGGGGGCTGGGAGGCACTGGGTCCAGTTTTGAACAGGAGAATACACTGCTGTGGGAGGGAAAGTTCTAGGGAAAAAGCAACTCCATGCACATTTACAGATTTTCTTTTAGCCTTCACTTTTTTAGATTTCACGTTTTTTACTTGTCCAGTTGAGGGTAGGTCTAGTTAAAATTGGAGGAAATGTTTTAGATTAAGAAAACAAGAGTTTGGACTTTGGACTGGTCTTCTTATTATTTCTTTTACTTTGTCCTTCAGATTTAGGCATTATTACCATTTGGGGTGTTTCAATCAGGTTCTCAGTGGTGAAAAGATTTCATACTAAAAATGAGTTAACTCAAGACGAGTTTACTGAAAAGACGCTAAATCATCAAAGTGTGATGGGATGCAGGGAACGGCAGGGGACAGCAGGGGCCCCGGGGCTAGCAGCAGCAGAGCTCAGCCTCAGGAGATGAGGGGAGAAGTTACCGGAACCTGAAAGAAGAGAAATTCAGGCAGAACAGGTGACCTGGAAAGGATCAGGAATCTTTGTTTAAGGGATTTGACAAACGCCAGGGAGAATGAATGCCTGAACCTCACTCTTCATCCTTCCCTATTTCCTGCTGGAACTCACCAGGAACGAACCCAGCTAGAAGCCAGAAGGCAGGGAAATCTGAGTGACAGTCATTCTCCGCAGGAAACAGCAAGGTGGGGAAGGGGGGACGATCTGGAAAGGAAATGAAGATATCTGGCCCATATACCATCCTGAATTTCCTTATCTCTTTTTTTTTTTTTTTTTTTTTTTTTTTTTTTGGTGCCCGGGGGCCTCTCACTGTTGTGGCCTCTCCCGTTGCAGAGCACAGGCTCCGGATGCGCAGGCTCAGCAGCCATGGCTCATGGGCCCAGCCGCTCCACGGCATGTGGGATCTTCCCAGACCGGGGCACGAACCCGTGTCCCCTGCATTGGCAGGCAGACTCTCAACCACTGCGCCACCAGGGAAGTCCCTTCTCTTTTGAACAGATATGATATCCTGTGCTCCTCTTGTCTTAAAATGTTTCATCCTTTCATAATCATGTAGGATTTTGGTAATTGGGTTTTGAAGTAATCCATTGATTATGGAAATGAAGAAAGGCTCAGGACACATCTTTGGTACCAAGGTAAACAGCTGTAGCTTCAAGTCACAAGAAACCAAAAAGCTCTGAAGAGTATAATAAGAGACCGTTGAGTACAAACGCTTCTGAACTTGAAGTAGAGAACTCAGAGGTAAGCTGACTTTATCTTGGAAAAAACCCATAGTTATCTTCGTAATGGAAGGGTGATGTAACTGGGAGAGAATTATAAAATGTTGCAGTTAGTGAAGACGCAGGAGTTTGGAGTTCAAGGGTCTCTGGTTATTATTTCTCTCCTTTTCCTTTCATGTTTCGGTCAAAATGAGCTAGGTAAGAGACATCCATAACTCACTTTTTGCAAACATAATCATAACATCACTGGCTCATGAGTGTAAGAGAACAAACCTGATGCCACATTTTATACATTGCCACAGTAACACAGGACTCATTAGAAATGAATCTGGGGACTTCCCTGGTGGTCCAGTGGTTAAGACTCTGCACTCCCAATGCAGGGGGCCTGGGTTCAATCCCTGGTCAGGGAAATAGATCCCACATGTCCCAACTACAAAAAAAGATCCCACATGCTGCAACTAAAGATCCCGCATGCTGAAACTAGAAAAAGATCCCATATGCCACAATTAAGACCCGGTGCAGCCAAATAAAATAAATAAATATTTTTTTTTAAAAAAAGAAATGGGGGCTTCCCTAGTGGCGCAGTGGTTGAGAGTCCGCCTGCCGATGCAGGGGACACGGGTTCGTGCCCCGGTCCGGGAAGATCCCACATGCCGTGGAGCGGCTGGGCCCGTGAGCCATGGCCGCTGAGCCTGTGCGTCCGGAGCCTGTGCTCCGCAACGGGAGAGGCCACAACAGTGAGAGGCCCGCGTACCGCAAAAAAATAATAATAATAAATAAATAAAAAAGAAATGAATCTGGGTGCTAGTGACAAGTTCATTCTAAAATTGCTCTGAAAATACTAATAGCTGTGTATGCAACTGTTTTTCTTAGTTGCTTTAAACATGTGATTAGACTTAATTGATAAGTCATGTAAAGTGAATGCAAGAATAATCATTTATGATTTTCAGAGATTTAAAAATTAAGCAAGATGGCTATCAGTGCCCTGACAACTTCATATCACACACAGAAACATGAACTTCGTTAAGTGAAACAGCTTTATGCCCCAGGATTCTTGTTGCTTTTGTTCTGCCTGACTGTTCACTACCTGCCCCTTGCAATGGAGTAAACTACTCATTAATTTTGTATATTTGGTTTGTGACATTTTCCATTCTCAAAATCCTTGGGCTGAATTACACAACACAATGGAAACAACTACAGAAAAAAACAAAAACACACCACATGTGGTTTGCTAACCAGAATCCAGTCAAACAAAATTGGACACTGCATTCCCATGGTTTCCTTTCAATAGTAAAAAGAAAATGTATGCTCAGAAGCACCATTTCTGTAAATTGCTGAAAAATCTTCATATTAGTGTAGCCTAGAAAATATTTTGGTGGCAGAAAAAGCTTCAAGGAAACCAAGTAATACATTCCTTTTTTCTAACACAAAAGAAGAATGTACTTTATAAGCACATGGGGCAGAAATGATAACAACAGGTCCATTTATCTCACTCAGTAATAAATCCCACTTAGGGAGAAGGTATTTTAACAAGTAAGTGTTTTATCCTACCTTGCTAAATAAAAATTTTAAAATATCACACAACACACATAGTGAGTAAGGAAAGAGATAGAGTGCATAGCAAAGAGAAAAGAACAGGACCTGGCCCTTTGAAAGTTAACCTCCTAAAATCAATACATAATGGATGAGATTAACCGTCTCTAGGAGCCTCCTAACAAGAAAGGATGTCGCCTAGGACAAAATTCGAAGACCAAAGCCTACAAATCTAATTACGCTTAATAGGACTTGAAAGACGGTGTTAATTTAATTCGTGGAAGGAAAAATACATAGAAAAAAAAAGAAAACAAAGTCATTTGTGACTACGAGGATCCCACATCAAGTCTTAGAAAATGGATCCAGGAAGTATTTTGCCAGGGCTTATCCAGGATTCTCCAAAGCAGGGACAAGCTGTATCTGGAGGTCTCTATTTAGAGAGAATTTTGATCATCAGGCATTGCCACAGCCTGCAGAATGTATACCAAAGCTACTTTCTGATGACCCCTTCAGTTGTCCACATTCCCATACTCAGGGAAGGAAGCATTCTGATAGGCTACAAAGGTAGAAAATATCTCCAATTATGAATTTAAAACCTGGAATTTAGAGATCCATGCCAGTTACTCACCCGTCCCCAACTAGTAGATCAACTTTGAGAGCGCTCACAAAACTATTTCTGGGTCCCAACACTGGAGACCTGACCTCGTTTTTTTTAATTTATTTTATTGAAGTATAGTTGATTTACAATGTTGTGTAAATTTCTGCTGTATAGCAAAGTGATTCAATTATACATACATATACATTCTTTTTCATATTCTTTTCCATTATGGTTTATTATAGGCTATTGAATATAGTTCCCTATGCTATATAGTAGGACCTTGTTTATCCTTGTTAAAAAAGTTTTTCTTTAACCCTTGCACCACATTTACCTCACAAAAACCTTACTTTTTTTTCCTTAAAACACACTTCAATTATCCTTTTTATGATAAAAATAATACAATTCAGTGGCAAAAAACTGAAAAGAACAAAGGAAGATTTTTAAATAATCCAACACATCACTATTGATATTATGGTGTTATTATCTATCCAGTCTTTTAAAATTTTACTTAAATTCTTGCCTTTACATTAAAATACAAAATAAACTGAAAGAAAAAAGGTACATAAAACCTATTCCTAGCGTACCACTCCCAGATGTTGTGCATCCACCTTCCTCTACCATAGCTGTAATTACAATCCCAACTTTACTTTCATTCTTACTGTTTTCCAAATTAATACCAATTTTCAACAAAAATCAGTATTGCAAATTTTTGCCAATCAATGGGTGTGCAATAAATATTCATGTGGCTTTTAAATAATGTTGACTTTAGACAACTGTGAAATTAGTCCACACAAGAAGGCCCTCACTTCTGACACCAGCGGCAAGTCTTGAGGGTTCTGGAAACCACCTCAAGTTTGATAAATCTCTAGAAAGACTCAGAACTAACTGAACGCTGTTATACTCATGATCACGGTTTATTTCAGGGAAACGATACAGATTAAAATCAGCCAAGGGAAGAAGCACACAGGACAGAATCCAGGGAAAAACACTCTCTCCACAGTCAGGGCAGTGTTACTTGCCCAGTACTAACTGATGTGTGGCAATAGGCGTGGAATATTATTGCCATCCAAGGAAGCTCACCCAAGCCTTGGTGTCTAGAGGCTTTACTGGAGTTCCATCACATAGGAATGGTAGACTTCCCACAAGCTGATCTCAGGCTCTACCGCTTCAGAGGTCAGGCTTCATGACCCAAAGCCCCACCCTAATCATACTGTGATCACCTGGCTTAGTCTGTGCTCTTTACTCTAAATCACACTGGTTTAGCCAGCTCCCACCCCAAATGACAATGTTAGACTATCCAACACAAGGCCCCGAGGCAAACAAAGACACTTCAATCAGGCATGACATTCCTAGAGCTTAAAGATTAACTCCCAGAAGCAGAGGGCAAAAGTCAGGCCTCCTTGAGGGAAAGGTTAACTCTTTACTACACACCTGATTCTGACTAAAATTGAGTGTCTTTCACAAATTTATTGACCATTTGATTTTCCATCTCTTTGTAGTATCTCTTTCGTATAGTTTTAAATTTAGATAAACTGTCTTTTTTCTTATTGAATGTTAGAAGTCTTTATACATAGTGGATATGACTTCTTAGTTAAATATGTAGGGCAAAAGTCTCTGGCTTGCCATGCCTTTTTCTTTCTCTTTATGACATACTTTTTAAAGCAGAAATTCTGAATATTAATGCAGTTGGAATTATCACATTTTCATTCTGTGTCTGAATTAAACCTTTCCCTGTCCCTAAGGTCATGACAATATTCCCTCTGTTATCTTCTAAAATGTTTATAGTTTTGTTTTTCATATGTAGATTAATAATACACCTACAACTGGTTTATTTCTATACAATGTGAACTACGGATCCAATTTTTGTTCATATAGATAACCAATTTTGCCAGAACCATATATTGTAAAAATCTACCTGCCTTCATCTGTTACAGATATAACCAAATAAGTCTCTTTTTATGTCTGTTTTCAAGCTTTCCATTCTGTTCTATAGGTGTATTTGTCTATTCTTGTGCCAATATCATACCATTTTAATTACAACTGTAGCTTTATAATGAATCTGGATATCTGCTATAGCAAATCCTACCACATTGTTCTTCCAATTCAAGAGAGTTCCTTTGCACTTTTATTTAAACCTTAGAATCAGCTTACCAAATACTATCACCCCCCAAAAAAATATATCAGTATTTTGAGTGGATTTTAATGATTCTCTGGCTCAGGGGGAGTGAAATGGATATCAATACAACATTATGTCTCCCTATCCATGGATAATATTTTTACAATCCATTTATTAATATTTTCACTTTTTGTAGATAATTTGTATTAGGTTTTTAAAATTTTCTCTTAAAAAGAAAAAGCGTTAACACTTTCTCCTTTTAACCTCACAGAGATTGTTTTATTGCTTTTTGGAGTTAATGTTTCTTCAGATTTATCCACAGATTTACCATTTTACTTGCTGTTCATATACGTTTGGAAACTCATAATTTCTATCAAGTATCACTAACTTCTGTCTATATATATAAGCTTCAGAATTTTTATTTTTGAAGGTCTATTGGTAACAAACTCTGTTTTTATATTTCTGTCTTTATTTTGTTCACATTCTTGAAGGATATTTTTTCTTGGTACATAATTGTAGGTTGGCACATACTTTCATTCAGCACATAGAAGATATAAAGAAAATACTTGTTTCTTGTGAAAATTTAAAAGCATAGAGATGAAATTTTTTAAAAGGCCCCAAATCAAACTGCCCAGAGATCATTACTATTAACATTTTAGGGTTTATCTACCCAGACTTTTCAGGCATAGACAGGTAATTCATTTACAAAAATTAGATCTTAGTTTTTGAAAACTGATTTTTTTTTACTTGACAGTATATTGTTACTTTTCTTTGCACAGTGTAATTTTTAAGAGTTTAGGTTTTGGAGTCAGCCACCTAGGTTCAAACCTGACTCAACTACATACTAATTGTTTAACCTTGGCACTTACTTAGCCTGAGTGCCTGAGTTTCTTCATAGGTAATTCAGCTGAGACTTCTGTTGTCTACTTGCACAACACAAAGTGTATCATCCTAGCCAAGCTAAAATCACTTTCACACCTTATATGACTTCTCCTCTACCTCAAATACAACTCAGACACAAATACTAAATAAATATTAAAAGTTGACTACATTATTTCCCTAATCTCTCTGATTTGCCCTATCCTTTGGATCAATGCTAAATTCCTATTCATGTGCCTAAGCATCTTTATAAACTTTACAAATGCTCATCAGTATTTTCAGTTCTCCTCTCCCTTCCTGACACACAGATTGATAGAGGTGCTGGGAGGGTCTTGAACACATCTAATCAGTTTTTTTCTAGTAACAGTGGTCCCAATATTTAAAGAGGCCTCTTAGATTCTGCCTTAGTCTTTGCTACTCCTGGCTAAGTATCTCTAGTTTCTTCACTTATTTCACAAGAGAAGTAATTCCCCATTACTTTGCACATTGGTTGTTACCTTATAACCATTTAATTTTGTTTACAACCCTTTTAAAGTATAGCACTAAGTGCTGACTGCAGTACTCTAAGTATTTATAAACTGTGGGTCTGAGGGAGAAACATAAGAAAGTATTTATTAGAAGAATGGTCCAAAATATATAAAAGTAAAACAAACTACAGCAATAAATTTTTATTGTGAGCAAAGATTCTAGTGTTGTGGGAAAAAGGAAGAAAGCAAAGTTTAACAAAACTCTGTATAGCTTTATAAATAAGGAACAAAAAAATTAAATATAAAGGGAGTGATCAGATATTAATTAGAAGGTCTGCCATGGGGATGGGCATTTTTGGGATGGAGCGGAGTAATACTCCAGAGAGCTAAACTCTGCTCAATGGGTGAAATTTAAAAGGAAGTCTATAATAGCTTAATATTTAGACCAAACTGAATTTTAACTGATGCTTTCCATCAGTGTAAATAGCTGCCTCTGAGGAGATAAAGTAACTGTTAGCTTTATTTTGAAGTCTTTCATAACCTTTCAATAAAAATAAGGCACTTACCTTCTCTGGCTTCCCCTGGGTCTTCATTCACACCTTGATTATTCTATTGTCTCTCTGTGATGGATTGCATAAAATCTGCTCATCTAAGGATAGAAACCTGTGGTGTTTTTAAATCTTGGTACCATCCCTGGTGTCTGACACACTGCTTGACACAAGACAAGCCCTCTGTGACTCTTTGTTGAATGAATAAGTGAATGAATGCTTTAGAAAATATTCATTTATTTGAAAGAAGGCATAAAGCAAATCATTTCCCAGTTTCTTTACAACTCCAAAAAGCCAGGCATCCATAAAGTTATGTTCAGTTTTCAAAGGTACAAAGAGTTTGGAAAGGACTGATGGCAGATGGTCTTTTCAAGAATGTGGAAGTATCAGTAAGTCAACTTTATCTGAAAAATAATTTAGGCGTATAAAAAAAAAATAGAGCCACGGCCAGTGTCTTTGATATATCAGGATTTATCAGGATTATACATTTGAATGTAAAAAAAAAAAATCTTTGGGGTACAAAATCATGGGCTTCAAAATCATGAAATATTCCTTTCTCTCATGGGTAAGATAATTATGTAAGGGAACATCATGATTTGAACATATTTAAATGTAGCCAATATCTTCGATTTTCTCATTTATAAAATATATATATACATATACGCAGAGAAAGTTCTATATACACATAAATTAAAGTCGTATAGAAATAGATTTGCTTGAGAAAAATTTAATCACACAATATGAATACATAATAAAATCTGAAGAAGTATAAATAATTTCAAACCCACCACATACGTATGTGTGCATTTATTTTTTGGAAACAACTCTTCTTACAGATAATTAGCTAAAATTTTCTAACCAGAGATTCACGGATTGGTTTTTAATACAAAGCCATGGCTAGAGAGCCCTTCAAGTCCTGGCCCCTGTGTACCCTTCAGATCTCCTCTTCTACACATTGTTCCCATCTCACTACACTCTATCCACACTGACCTTCTTTTCCTCCCTCAGACATGCCAGGCTTGTGTGTCTCTCTGTACCTCTTGTCTGGAAAGCTTTCAACCCACATCTTTGCTTGGCTGTGCTCTGTTGACAGACAATTCTTCATGGGTTTCTCACAGTTATGTACATTCATGACTATTTTTTCAAGGATATTTATAAACTGTCTCCCTCAGGGCAAAGAACAGGTTTATTTACTATCCAGTATACTAAATATAATGTCTCCCCCTGGGGAGTTTGGGCAGGCTGGGTTGCAGTCCATTGTAAAAGACGGAAGTGGTCTAAGCTGTGGTTCCTCAGCTAAAATGTAAGCTCACAGCCTGTGTAGCACCCACTGGAGCCCCTCTGCTTCCCCAGCAGGACTCAGGAGTCAAAGAGGACAGACACAAACATGCAATTTATGCTGCTTGTTCTGGTATGAGTAATAAAGTCCTTGTCTCTGACCCATGAGAGTTCCCTTCCTGCACCACGTACTATAAATTTGAGACTTCCCTGAAAAAAACAAGCTACTTGGTGTTCCAGAAAGCTATTTCCAACTCATAACAGGTAATCCATTTATTTGACAACATTCATTGAGCATCTTCATGAATGAGGTATACTATACCAGACTGGTAGAAAACAGTAAATTGGAACACAATCCTAGCCTCAAGGTGAAGAGACAGACAAGCAAAAAAATTACTAAGCAGTGTGATGCACACATTTATAGAGTTATGAACAAGATAGTGAGGACCACAGAGAAGCAGATTAGGTTAAATTTAAGCAAATCAAAGTGGAGCTGGCTACCCAGGAATGGAAAGATAAGCATTCCAGCAGAGACAGACAGTAGCAAAGAATTTTGAGAGGGCATGGAGAGTTTGGCAAATGGTGTGACTGAATTAGAGGGTGCTTTAGGTATGGAATTAGAGCTTGATCAGGACTGCACTTTTCTCATGTTGAAGATGATGAATTATGCCATGTTTCTCCCTCAGAAATCTATTATTTGGGAGGGAAAATTTGATTTAGTTTCATAACACTGCTAGAAAATCCTGGAGAAAAAAATAGTGGCATATTTGGATGTTTACACATTAAAATCTCTCTTTCAACTCATGAATTTGGCAGAGTTCACATTTTCTTTTGACTCTTTATTTATTTTAATTTTTGAATTTTATTTATTTATTTATACAGCAGGTTCTCATTAGTCATCAATTTTATACACATCAGTGTATACATGTCAATCCCAATCGCCCAATTCATCACACCACCACCACCACCACCCCGCCGCTTTCCCCACTTGGTGTCCATACGTTTGTTCTCTACATCTGTGTCTCATTTTCTGCCCTGCAAACTGGTTCATCTGTACCATTCTTCTAGGTTCCACATATATGCGTTAATATACGATATTTGTTTTTCTCTTTCTGACTTACTTCACTCTGTATGACAGTCTCCAGATCCATCCACGTCTCTACAAATGACCCAATTTCATTCGTTTTTATGGCTGAGTAATATTCCATTGTATATATGTACCATATCTTTTTTATCCATTTGTCTGTCAATGGACATTTAGGCTGCTTCCATGACCTAGCTATTGTAAATAGTACTGCAATGAACATTCGGGTGCATGTTTGACTCTTTATTACCTCTTAGGCATTCATTAAACTATAGTAACTACTGTGGATTGAATCATGTCTCCCCAGAATTCATATGTTGAAAACCTAAACCCCAATGTGATTTTAGAGATAGGTCTTTTAAAGAGGTTATTAAAAGATTGAATGAGGTCATAAGGGTGTGGCACTAATCCAATAGGACTGGTATCCTTATAAGAAGAGGAAGTGTACATAGAGAAAAGGCAATGTGAGGACATAGCAAGAATGCAGCCGTATGTAATCCAAGGAGAGAGAAAGACTTCAGGAGAAACTAAACCTACCAACAACTTGATCTTGGATTTCCAATTTCAGAACTGTGAGAAATTCACTTCTCCTTAAGACATCCAATCTGTAGTATTTTGTTATGACAGCTCTAGAAAACTAACACAGTAACCCATATAATAAAGACTAAGTTGCTTTTTAAATATAATTCAATTTTGGTCAGAGAATGTATATCAGACAGTGAAAATTGATTTTCATTTATATGAAATTTACTTCAACAGTTATTAAGCACCTGGTTCCAGGAATTATGTTAGAACTTGAAACAACTGCCAATTTTAAAATAATTTATAGTTTACAATATAGTGTTTCTGTAACTATTTTCTCACAATTATCTGTAAAGAATTATAGCTTCACATTAAAGATTTTTTTAAATTAAGTCTTAGAGAAGTTAAAGAATGTAGCAAGATCATTAATTTTGGTATGGAAAAGCCAGACCCAAATTCTGGCCCTCTTTAAAAAAACAACCAATCAAACACAAACTCTTACCACCATTCTCGAGTTCAGTCTACCTCACACCAATTAAGGATTTTGTTTTCAAAGCAAAGAGCTAGATTTTAGTCAAGTTTCAGGCTCTAGTTTAAAAGGCTTGGTTTCAGGCTTGGTTTAAAAGACCAAGCATGTAATATAAATAAGTGGAATACTCAATGGTGAAAAGCTGAAAGCTTTTCCTCTAAAATCAGAAACAAGAGAAGGATGCCCATTCCTGTCACTTTTATTCAACATAGTACTGGAAGTCCTAGCCACAGCAATCAGACAAGAAAAAGAAATAAAAGGCATCCAAAAAGATGTAAAACAATCACTATTTGCAGATGATATGATACTATATATAGAAAAATCCTGAAGTCTCCACCAAAAAAATACTAGAATAAATGAATTCAGTAAAGTTGTAGGATACAAGCTTAATATACAGAAATCTCTTGCTTTTCTACACACTAATAATGAACTATCAGAAAGACAATTCAAGAATACAAGACTATTTACAACTGCATCAAAAAGAATAAAACATCCAGGAATAAATTTAATTAAGAAAGTGAAAGACCTACACTCTGAAAACTATAAGAAATTGATAAAACTAAAGACAATACAAATAAATAGAAAGATATCCCATGTTCATGGATTGAAAAAATTAATATTTTTAAATATCCATACTACCCAAAGCAATCTACAGACTCAATGCAAACCTAATCAAAATACTCATGACATTTTCCATAAAACTACAACAAATAATTCTCAAATTTATATGGAACCACAAAAGACCCCAAATAGCCAGAGCAATCTTGAGAAAAAAGAACAGAGCTGGAGGTATAACCCTTCCAGACTTCAAACTATACTACAAAGTTATAGTAATCAAAACAGTATGATACTGGCACAAAAACAACGATCAATGGAACAAATAGAGAGCCCAGAAATAAACGCACACACCTATGGCCAATTAATCTATGACAAAGGAGGCAAGAATTCACAATGGAGAAAAGACAGTCCTTCCAAAAGTGCTGCTGGGAAAACTGGGCAGCTACATGTAAAAGAATGAAATTAAGAACATTTTCTCTCACCATATATAAAAATAAGCCCCAAATGGATTAAAGACGTAAATGTAAGACCAGAAACCATAAAACCCACAGAAGAAAACATAGGCAGAACACTCTTTTACATAAAGCAATATTTTGGTGGGTCTGTCTCCTAAGGCAAAGGAAACAAAAGCATAATTAAATGAAGGAGACCTAATTAAACTTAAAATCTTTTGCACAACAAAGGAAACCATTGACAAAACAACAAAAAAAATCCTAGTGAATGGGAGAAGATATTTACAAATAATATGATCATTACGGGGTTAATATCCAATATATATAAACAGCCCACACAACTTAATATCAAAAAACAATCCAATTTAAAAGTGGGCAGAAGACCTGAATAGACATTTTTCCAAAGAAGATATACAGATGACCAAAAGGTACATGAAAATATGTTCAACATCACTAATCATCAGAGAAATACAAATCAAAACCCCAATGAGATATCATTTCACACCTGTCAGAATGGCTATCATCAAAAAGTCTACAAATAACAAATACTGGTGAGCATGTAGAGAAAAGGTTGATGGGATTGTAAATTTGTGCAACCACTATGGAAAACTGTATGGAGGTTCCTCAAAAAACTAAAAGAGAACTACCATATGATCCAGCAATTCCACTCCTGGATATATACCCAAAAAAAAACAAAAACACTAATTTGAAAAGATATATGCACCTCAATGCTCACAGCAGCATTATTTACAATAGCCAGGAAATAGAAGCAACCTAAATGTCATCCATCAACAGATGAATGGAAAAAGAAGATGTGGTATATATATAATGAAATTACTCAGCCACAAAAAAGAATGAAATTTTGCTATTTGCAACAACATGGGATGGACCTATAGGGTATTACGCTTAGTGAAATGTCAGACAGAGAAGGACAAATACTGTACATTATCACTTATATGTGGAATCTAAAAAATAAAACAAACAAATATAACAAAACAGAAACCGACTCAGATGTAGAGAACAAACTAGTGGTTACAAGTGAGGAGAGGGAAGGGGAGAGGAGCAAGATAGGGGCAGGGGAGTAAGAGGCACAAACTACAATGTACAAAATGAATAAGCTGCAAGGATATGTTGTACAGCACAGGGAATATAGCCAATATCTTATAGTAACTTTAAATGAAGTATAATCTATAAAAATTCTGAATCACTATGCTGTACACTGGACACAAATATAATATTGTAAATCAACTATACTTCAATTTTTTAAAATGAGTGTAAAAGTCTAGATGTAACAACAGGAGGTGATGTAATCTGTGGTTCAATTGGAGGCTACATGCACAGTCAGAATGCCTTCTTTACAAACTGGGTTTTAAACATTGTGCCAGCAAACAAATCATAACCCGAAGGTAAATTCAGGCCTCAAGATGACAATCTGTGCATCTTTCAATAGGGTTAAAGTCAAAGATCATTTCCTTGCTATTCTGTTTTATAATGACAAAGCTAAACTTTTTTTGTGTGTGTGGTACACGGGCCTCTCCCTGCTGTGGCCTCTCCCGTTGCGGAGCACAGGCTCTGGACGCGCAGGCTCAGCGGCCATGGCTCACGGGCCTAGCTGCTCCGCGGCATGTGGGATCTTCCCGGACCGGGGCACAAACCTGTGTCCCCTGCATCAGCAGGCGGACTCTCAACCACTGCGCCACCAGGGAAGCCCGACAAAGCTAAACTTTTATAAATTTATTCTATTTTGTGAACTAGGCAAACAGAACATATGTTTTATTTATTTGTTTCCATGATTTTATTTACTGTTTGCTTAATACACTCCTGCACTTCTCTGCATGTGAGAAATCACAAGGTTTTCAGATAACTAATCTAAAATCTGGAAAGAAACCTAGATTTATTGCCATGCACTCTAGTCTTCTCCTGTAATAAAATATTATTTCCTCCTAAAAACACCATGACAGATATTTTTGAGGAAAAGTTCAACTATATCCCAATTTCAAAAACTTTCTTGTGTGATATTTATTTGCTGTCCACTGGTCTTGACCCATCTCTATTCCCACCCAACTTATTAGAGTTCATCAGTGTTTTAGCACTGTTTTACATTTGCACTTATATTTACATTTTCTTTATGAAACAGACTGTTAAAAATGAAATGAAGACCAAAGCAGAAGAATAAGTTTACTAACAAAATTTTAGAGGATTTTTAACCTTACACCTAATTTAATTCTTTAAAACATGTTACAAAATTTGATCAAAATATGTGGAGGTAAGTTAAACTAGGCGAGTTCTGAAATAACCTTAATCACTCATTCACTCAAAAAATATTTTAGTGCCTTGTGGAAGCACACTAGCCCTGGAGGTAAATGTAATATAAACATGATTCTTACCCTTAAATATCTGGTCTATCAATTATTACGTATCGGTTGGTAAATGCTAGGAATGTACTGGAAACAGACAGGAGGGGTATGTAAATTATAATGCGAGGTCAAAGAAAGCCTACCAGAAGCCATATATGAACTGAGCTTCGAAGAATGAACAGACGCTAGCTAGTTAACAAGGAAAAGACATTCCAGGTAGAGAAAATAGCATATTAGAACGAGGGAAGGAAATGTGAAGTGGCATTATACATTCAGGGATTCCTTAGGACTCAGTATGTCTGGGGGAGACTGTATGCGACAATAAAAAACTGAAGGTAACGTTACAGACATGCACAGGAATCACATCATCAAAGACTATGTCTAAACTTTATCTTGGAAGCAATGGGACTCTTTGGAGGTTCTAATCATGCTGTGATTTCTTTTCATCAAATTTCATCAGATTTTAGAAGCCTCTCTGTCAAGTAGGGTAGAGGCTAGGTTAGACTCAGTTCTGACAGTGCAGAGAGATGCCAACTACCAAGCTGCTTAAGAGCTTGGAAACTGATGCATTTACTGATCCAACATGAAATCCTGGGTTTGCCACTTACTTGACAAACTTACTTGTGTGAACTTGGACCAAGTACATAACTTCTTTGAGGCTCAGCTCTTTTATTTTGGACAACAGAAACAGTAATAGTACCGGGCTTTCCTGGTGGCACAGTGGTTGAGAGTCCGCCTGCCGATGCAGAGGACACAGGTTCATGCCCCAGTCTGGGAAGATCCCACATGCCGTGGAGCGGCTGGGCCCATGAGCTATGGCTGCTGAGCCTGTGTGTCCGGAGCCTGTGCTCCGCAACGGTAGAGGCCACAACAGTGAGAGGCCCGCGTACCACAAAAAAAAAAAAAAAGAAATAGTAATAGTACCTACACCATAAGGTTATCATGAAACCTAAAGGAAATAATACATGTAAGGTTTTCCGAATACAGTTCTTGTTCACTAAATATTGTTGTTATTATGAGAGTATTATTAATAATGTGAGCAGCAGGAAGGCAGTGGCAATGGGAATGGAATGAGATTAAGAATGTAGAATCAAAATGGCTTGGTAACCCTCTGGATTTGGTTGAATGGGGTTCAGGATTACCATCAGTGTTCTCTCTTGGGTAGTTGGTACATCTCCACATCATTCACCAAGACAGGGAATACAAAGAGATGAGCAAGTTTAGAAGAAGATAATAAGTTCAGTTTGGGATATGAGAAATTTGAGACACCAGAGGGATGATCATATGTAGATATTCAGAAAGCAGCTGAGTGGAGGTCTGCTGTTCTAGATTGCAGACATAAATATAGGACTCAGCATCAAGTAGCAAGTCATTAGGAGCATGAGTATTCCAAATGAGGCCACACAGAAAGAGTACACGGATTCAAAGGAGCATAATGCCAGGAGAAGAGGCCACAAGAATACAGACACTTAAAAGGATGATTTTTGTGAAAGAGACAAAGAATACTAAAAAGGAATTATGAGAAAAGTATTATTTTAAAAAACAGTTACACAAAAGCTGAGGGGGAAGATAGTTTCAATGAATTAGTAGTAAAATTTGCCAGCTGTCACAGAATGATCTGGTAAGAAAAGGATGAACACAAATGAACTGCCTTTGGCAGTGTGGAGGTGACTGATGATCCCCTTAGTGGGAAATAAATTGGTTTACAATATCCATTCTCACATTTGCTCCTCTATAAATTGAAAATTAAAAGTCCTATCTTACAAGTATTTTCCAAGGATTCGAATTTAACAATATATAAATCTGAACTCCTGAGAGACAGTTATATACAAACAAAATAAATAAATGTATATTTACATCATTTAACAGCATTATTTATTTACTTCTAATTCACAGCCACCTTCCCAAAAGCATTATAAAAATGCCCCCATATTTTTCAAGGTGCAATTAAGCTTTAGCTTAGAGGTAGTTCTTTTAAAATTAGGAATGAGAGAAGCTTATATTTAGTCCATAAATCAAGATCACTGGTAAGGAAAAACATTTAAATGCACTAATTTGACTCAACACAAAAAAGGTACCTTAACACAATACCATATTTTAAGCACAGTCTGTGAAGAATTGTGGGAAATTGACTGTTGATGACTTCATGTGTGGAACTGGAAAATCTCCCACTGTATCATCAGGAAACACATGCAGATTGATTTCCATTATCCCACTATTCAGCATGTACAAAAAGGATACACAGAAAATAACAAGAGTAAGACTTCAATTACAAATAAGATTTTTAAGCTTTTCTCTGTATCCTACCCACATATGTATACCTCTTTTAAATATTCCTCATGACTAAGTAGGAAGTATGTATAAGGCACTTCTACTACACACCGAAGTATAATGTTGGCCTTAAGAAAAAGTACTTGTGTGACTGTTTGAGTTGTGAACTGAATTACTGTTCTTTTCATGGAACAAATAGTAACAAGAGTTATTCTGACTTCAGTATCTGGCAGACATCTTCTCAAAAGTGAACCAAGTAAACCTTCACTTCAAGAAAAACAACAGTATCAGGACTTCCCTGGTGGTCCAGGGGTTAACACTCCACGCTCCCAATGCAGGGGGACTGGGTTCAATCTCTGGTCAGGGAACTAGATCCCACATGCTGCAACTAAGAGCCCTCATGCAGCAACGAAGATACCGCGTGCTGCAACCAAGACCAGGCACAGCCAAGAAAAACAACAGTATTTGTTACCAATAATAAAATACAGGATTTCAAGAGAAAGTTAGATTCCTAATAATCTGACAAGATTAGTAGTGATAGTAATAAATCAATTTTGGACATCTTATAATTAATAGATGAACATTTGGGAGACCCACATTTTTCGGGTCTCCGTGTACCAATATTTTGCAAGTGATCAATAAATTATGTCACAAAATCATGCACTGGGCAAAAGACAATTCTAAGTGCAAGATAAATCAATGAATTTTAATAAAATAGAGTACAAAATGTTCTTTAGTATGGTTTCATATTTCACAAAACAACTGATCCTATCTATGAAACAGAAACAGAATCATGGACATAGAGAACAGACTGATAGTTGCCAAGGGGGAGGGGGTTCGGGGAGGGGTGGAGTGGGAGGTTGGGGTTAGCAGATGTAAGCTTTAATATACAGAATGGATAAACAACCAGGTCCTACTGTATAGCGCAGAGAAATATATTCAATATCCTATGGTAAACCATAATGGAAAAGAATATAAAAAAGAATGTATATATATGTATAACTGAATCACTTTGCTGTACAGCAGTAATTAACACAACATTGTGAATCAACTATACTTCAATAAAAAAAGAATTCTGTCATAAAGTGCCATAATTATCAAGTTATTCATATTACAATCCTAAAAATCTATGCCCACTTTTAATAAAATCAACTATACTTCAATAAACAATAATATAATGTTGGCCTCAAGAAAAAGTACTTGTGTGACTGAGCTGTGAGCTGAATTACTGTTCTTTTCATGGAACAAATAGTAACTATAGTTATTCTGACTTCAGAGAACAAGAATGCTCATCTTTTCATTTGAAAATGCTGCTTTTAACAATTATTCATAAGAACACATCTTCAAGCCAAGGTAGGTGGGGTGGGGATTGTGACAATATTTCATTTCATATAGTAAAAATTTAGGAAGATTTTCAAGTGCATCCCCCCCCCCCCAAAAACTAACCTAAGGTCAATCACAATTACTAAAAAAGATTGAAATTTGTGCCAAATATCTGTGATGTAACAAAAGACAGAGGAAGATGGTCCAAAATTACTTCAAAATGCCAGATACTTTGAGGTATGAACTATTGGTGATATATGACTTAGGTTAACTAAGGATTTTACTAAAATTTTAACAGCTATGAGCTATATATGTTTCAAGGGACTGGAACAGGTGATGTATACCTCTTCTTTTCTAAGGGAATGAGAAAGTTAAAAGGTGAGCAGTTGATGAGAGGTAGGCTATGACAACACTTTTGAAATTAGAGATCAGTTTGCTTTAACTTCAATATCTTTCCTGATATTGGAACAAATCCTCCAGCAAGCAATTTGCAAAGCTCTAGAAAGTACAGGAGGCAGGGTAATAACCAACATGACTTGGTGGACAACAAATCATGTCAGTCCAATTGAATTCCCTTTTACCCAGTGACAGCCTTATAAATGTGGGGGAACAAATGAAGTCATATATCTTGGTTTCACAAGGCTTTGGACTGTAATGTTCAGAAGATACACAGGGTAGTAAACTATGGTTTAGAGCATAATCTTGGAGGAGTAATTAGTTATTGCTCATTTTTCAGAGATTACTCTTTGCAGTGATGTATATCAAGGAAATTACCCAGGTATATTTCTAGGAAATATTTTTATTAATGACTTAAATATTAAAATACATGGCATTTTCTTAAAATTCACATGTTAAAAAGCAGCATATATAAAGAAAAATTCAAGTTATTACATTTAGAATACTTGTAAGAAGTCATTTCCATTTGGTGCCCCTTAGAGCCTATTTCTGAATCATTCACATGGGATATAATATTCATAGAATGTGCAGGTTTTCCCATTTTCCATTCTATCTCCATTGCAGTTATACTACCTAGTGAAATTCAAGATAAAGGCACTGTTCTTGGATCAGTGTGAAGCTGTGGAATTGCTTTCCGGGAAAGATCATTTCCCTTTGTTTTTACATTTCCCTTTTGTGTTATGTCTTCGAGTGCCATGCTTTTATTATGAATCGAACTTAGCTACTGTTAAGAAGGGCACCGCTCAAAATCAAGGTGGATTACATTTCAGAAATGTAAGCAGATGATCTTAAAACTGGAAATCTATTTAATACAGAATAATAAGAAAATAAAATAAGAACTGACATAACCTAGATAGAGGAGAGAAAGTGTAACATTTGGTACTGGCAATTAATTTAAATGTAAAGTTGAACATAATCTGAAAATATTTCATTTAGGACACTTGTGGCTACATTCATAAAACAGTCTACCATTGTTATATGATATCATCTTTGGACAGCAGGATTATGGTAACATAACATAAATTAAGTGGCTCTGTGAATGGATTATCTGTTTCTATAATAACTCACTAATAAAATCATCTGATTTCATAGTCTTTTTGGAAGTACTATTTTAGTAACTTCAAATTTCACAATTATTAGTCTAAGTTTTCCTTTCCTCTTTTTTTTTTTTTTTGGTGGTACGTGGGCCTCTCACTGTTGTGGCCTCTCCCATTGCGGAGCACAGGCTCCGGACACGCAGGCTCAGTGGCCGTGGCTCACGGGCCCAGCCGCTCCGCTGCATGTGGGATCTTCCCAGATCGGGGCACGAACCTGTGTCCCCTGCATCGGCAAGCACACTCTGAACCACTGCGCCACCAGGGAAGCCCTCCTTTCCTCTTGAATTGATTTTGGCAATATGAATAATCCAAGAACATTTCTCAATTCACCAAGAATTTCAGAGTATTTTTGTTAAATTACACATAATAAAATATGGGTTCTGTTGCCATGCCTTATATAAGTAACTACACTTCTTTTTGCCTCATAATCTTCATTATTCAAATAAGCATTAAAAATGGTACTTATTTTATAGTGTTTTTTTAAAAGGCTAAAAGAGTTAAAACACACAAAACTCTTAGAACAGCAAACACAGTATGCACTTAAACTTTATTATTATTATTGCTATTATTAACCTTTCCTAAGATACAAATGCCTCTGCATTTATCATATCACCTTTCTTATTATTTTTCTCATTTTTTGTTGATCCATTGATTTACATTATGGTTGGTTGATTGACTGATTTTCCCTTGAGTAGCCACAACTATGCCCAACCTTTTATTTCATCCTTTTCGGGTCATTTTTTAAAGCTGTGTCTATCTATTAGAATGCTTTCTCGGGGCTTCCCTGGTGGCGCAGTGGTTGAGAATCTGCCTGCCAATGCAGGGGACACCGGTTTGAGCCCTGGTCTGGGAAGATCCCACATGCCGTGGAGCAACTAGGCCCGTGAGCCACAACTACTGAGCCTGCGCATCTGGAGCTTATGCTCCTCAACAAGAGTGGCCCCCGCTCGCCGCAACTAGAGAAAGCCCTCGCACAGAAACAAAGACCCAACACAGCCAAAACTAAATAAATTAATTAATTAATTTTTTTTAAAAAGTGCGTTCTCTTGCAAGTGTCAGAAAATCTAACCCACACTAGTTTAAACAAATGAGTGGGTTTAGTGGCTCATTTTTGTTCCTGAAATGTTTAGAGATAGGGGAGATTCAGGCAATGTTTGATAAGGACTCCAGCTCCATTTCTCTGTAGTTCCTTCAGCTCTACACTTGTCTCTTGGTTGGCTCCCTACTTAGACTGGTTTCCCTAGTGACTGTGAGATGTTTAGGATCACCAAACAAAGGCTCCAAAGAAAAGTATAGCAGACTGTTTCCTACAACAATCAAATAAAAGTACTCAAAGTCACTTTTATTAAACCATCCCTCAACTAGTCACCATGATCAATGGGGAAGCCATGAACTAACTGGCTCAGGCTTAAACCAATCACTGGCAAGGGAGAAAGGCCCTCCTATGAAGCCAGGAGTGGGATCAAGCCACCAAATTCACAGAATTACTATACAGGCAGGGAGAAAATAGTTAGCATCGATTGCCAAGCATGTAAGTGAACCGTCTTCAATGTTCAAGCCCAGTCAAACCCCTAGATGGAGTCAGCCCCAGACAACACACAGGGTGCAGAGTCTAGTCAACAATAGATCACAAGAAATAATAAAATTGTGGTTTTTTTAAGTTACTAAGCTTTGGGAGTGGTTTGTTATACAGCAATACATAACCAAACCAGTTGTCAGTACATTTTCATGTGCATTTGAATGAGGAGACTTCTATTTATATTCAGGGTTTGCTAATGAAGAGTGTGTACATTGTCTCTGGCCCTAATCATTGATAATTTGAGGTATGGTTGAATCATACTTCACAAATCTACAGCAGGATGACAGATTTATATGCTCAGCTTTCAACCTAAGTCCCACTATCTCTTAGAGCATTCACCGAGAGTAGTGATGTAGCTCTAAACTGGGATCATCTCCTATACCCACCTACTGGTTATCCAGTACTTAGAATAAACATGGCATATACAAAGACACAATTCTAAACCTCAGCTCCCACCTACACCACATTACTTGAGGAGACTTCATCTCCAGTAAGTCTACAAATCACTGCTGCTCTCACACATCCCAATTTCCTGTAGTCTTTCTTGAAACTTCGGTGTCTCTGACAAGATGTAGATTTTTTTTTAAGCATTAATATCAAATGGGGCATCACAGTTTTTAGTTCTCTATCTCAGAAAAATAACATTCATGCAGGAGAAAGAAGTTTTCATTTAATATAAACTTTGGATTTTTCTACCAGTATCAGAAAAAGCATAGTGCCACTTTCCTTTGAAATGGCAGATTTGCTCTGTCCTGGCAGTAAAGTACAGATAACATGGATAAATTCCACTAGTCATGCCATTAATGACAACTGTTCCCAAAATCTTGTCATAGGTTTACTGTAAATTTTGGTTTTTCTTTGTGTAATGTTTAGTATTATCTGTGACTTAAGTTATTTCATTGAAGTTGTGAATAACTATTACACAATTGATCAGATAAAATTTCATCACAGCCTTTTAAGATCCATGGCATTTTTAAATTTCCAATTGTCTCTATTCCCTTTTTGTATTCGGCAAAATTAAAAAATAATACATTAATAGAAAAAAAGTATATGGAAGGAAGGAAGGAAGGGCAGACAAGAGGAAGAGGGAAGAGAAGGGAAGGAGGAAGAAAAGAAAAGATTAACAGGTAAAAAGGAAGAGAGTTTTGAAAAAAACAAAGGATTCCTATTATCATGAGTACCAAAATTTCACATTTCCTTGTCTTCACTATAGTCACCCCTCTATAAGTTACTACTTTACTCTTTCATCAGGCTTGGTTCTGGAAACAAATCTGTAATAGATCTGTTTTCAATAATTTATGGTATTTTTATCTTCCACTCTTCAGTTTTCCTGAATCACTGGAATTATCCTCCTCACTCAACCATCTTCAACTCCACAATATATTGTACTGGCCCCATCTTAAGTTTCTGACATTCACTCCACCTCCCTTGACTGCCTCCTAGGAAAACCTTGACCTCTCAGAAATGGGAACTAGTGAGCCTGTCATTCTGTTTTGCTCATGCTAGCACATTAACTAGCTAATCCTGAACATGCAGATAATGAAATTACATTTATAAGAATGTACTTTAAAGTGATAAGCATATGTACTTTAATATAAACCAATTAACAGTTTAATACAGACCATTTCCTTTTGATGAAATATAAGGAAAAGTTATCTTCTTTGAACTTTATCACAAACTTTTTATTAATAATTTCTAAATTATAAAATACTTATAAGACATTTAAGACGTTTTTAATAAGTTCTAAATTATAAGATACTCATGAGAGTTTTAAGCAACTTGGAGGGACTGAGGAAGACGATATTTGAGATTAAAATAAGCGTTTCAATATTCTTCCTATAATTGGATACTCCATTATACTTGAGGCCAGTTCTAACTGCAGGTGTCAATGACAGAAAAATGAAACTGAAACTGTGATAGTCTTCATATATCTTTACTCTTCTTATTTTTACTCCTATTTCACATGTGTGGATACATATATATACATATATCAGTACTGAATACACGTGTATATATTTATGAGTATATGGACACATATATAAAATTTTGAAAAGGTTTAAAGAAAATATATTTTGCCAGTAATACACATCACACTTTCTTTCTCACTGAGAAGAAATAAAAATATCTACAGTCCCATCTAATGAGTCAAATACTCCAAAAACAGAACAAATAAGGATAAAATAGTCAGTATCAAAAGAAGTCTACTATTAGAACAAAATCTGAAAGGGGAATAATAAGCAGGGTCTAGAGAAACGAATATATATATATATATATATATACACACATAATCTTGAAAAGTAATAAAGTCAGCTTTATTATTTCAGAAATCAAGATAGTTGTCCCCTCCATTCTGGCACTTGCCTGAGACAGAAATATGGCGAGGGCAACAGAATGTTAAGTGATACTTTATCTTTGGTGACTGTTGGCCCCTCAGAGACAGTCATTTTTCAATTTGCCAGAGGCAGGAAGAAGCCTTGAGTCAGATAATGAAAAAAATTTTTTTGCAAAGAAAGCCAACAAAACGTCTCATTTCTAAATTGTTCTACTAAATAATAGTCAAAATAAAAAACACCTGAAAAGAGAAATACCAAAACTTTATAGCTTAAATATCTTAGTGTGGGTTTCCAAAAGCAGATCCTTAGATAGGATTTAAGTTGCAAATGGTTTCTTTGGGAAATGATCCCAATGAACAAGGTGTAGGAATGGGCAAGTGAGAAAGACAAAGGAGAAAGTTAATAAAGAGTGTTAGTTGCTAATGTGACAACTGGGGCTCAGTTCCTGTGGGGACCTCTCTGAGGTCTATGTAGAATGCACCTCAGAATTTGCCTACTGAGGTGCTGAGGCTTTTATTCACCAATTCCCATTCCTCTTTGACTACAGTAACTCCTTACCATGACAACTCCCACCTCCTGTGGAGAAGAATGCAGGAAGCAGCAGTATTTAGCATGTTTGTTTCCCTGTGAACTCTCAGGTGGGCTGAAGGGCTTTGAGCAGGGCACTGACAATTTCTGCTACAAATAGGCTTAATTCATTATGGCTTAAAGTAGACCTGTTCTAGAAGATATGCATTCTCTATAATACAACAGAGTTTTTCCATTTTGACAATGACTATTTGAATATTGGTGTATTACCAGTGTTTCACACAGGTCTCAGCACATATTGAATATTTTTAGATAGTTGCTGGATGAATAATGCATCTTTTGATGGAGAGCACAACTTGAATGAAGAATGCCACAATAAATAGGAAAAAAATGGATTTATATTTTTTAAATAGAAGCCAAAAAAACATATCCAGAATGTTGGCTGAAGAGGGGCCTTTGCAGCAATCCTCTCTTTCAAGAGTTCAAAAACAAGGTGCCATGCACTAAATAGCTCAAAGGAAGCACACAAAATGTTGAATTCCATAAGAAACAGCACACAAACAAACATGGTGCCATTAGATAATCCAGCAGAAATAAATATTGCAAAATACTAGAAGAGGAAAAAGAGTTAGAATTTGTTTTTATACTTCAACTTTGGGTGAGCTGAGTGGGACTAAGCTCAAATATAACATAAAACATGCTGTCCTACAAACAAATAACATCCTCTTCAGATTCATACATTTTAAAATAATATATGCCCATGATGCCAAGGCACTTTAAGCTGTATGAATCAAAGGAATCTCTCCCTCCCGTCCTCCCTACCCTCCCTCTCTCTGTCTCCCTCTCTCTCTCCCTCTCCTCTCTCAATCTCTCTCATCAATTAAAGAAATCTGGTTTCATAATCAAAAAGCACTTATTTCTCTTGGTTTTGAAAGAGGTTTCATTATATTCCCTTCAAATGACTAAGACTCCCAGTTTTAAAATATCGTACCTGTTAAATGTACACATTAAATGTAAGGTCTAAAACAGCCCTAATAGACTTCATTATTATTTTGGGAATGTTGTATACAACATATGGAAATGTAAGTTCTAATCTAAACCATTAAAAACCTGAACAGTACAAGAAATGAATGGAGCTCTGCTTTTCTAACCTCATGTGCATTACAATGCCCACAAACTGGGACCAGTTCCTCCCCTCCAAATAAGAAAATGGCCCAGAAATCTCTTGTTCCCATGAAAATTTATGAAAGAGCAGAATATAACTGGATTCTTATTTTGTATCAGTATCTATAACAATTGTGAGGAGAAAAAATCCTTTTAAAGAATTCCAGGACTTCCTTGGTGGTCCAGTGGCTAAGACTCTGTGCTCCCAATGCAGGAGGCCCAGGTTCGATCCCTGGTCAGGGAATTAGATCCCACATGCCGTAACTAAAGATCCCGCATGCCTCAACTAAGAACTGGCACAGCCAAATAAATAAATGCGTGTATTAAAAAAAAAAAAGAGGGGGAAATGTTTTGTCCAGCAACATTGAAGGGACTTCCCTGGTGGCGTAGTGGTTAAGAATCCGCCTGCCAATGCAGGGGACACAGGTTTGATTCCTGGTCCGGGAAGGTCCCACATGCCGCAGAACAACCAAGCTCGTGTGCCACAACTACTGCACCTGTGTGCCACAACTACTGAAGCCCACATGCCTAGAGCCCATGCTCCACAACAAAGAGAAGCCACCACAATGAGAAGCCCACACACTGCAACGAAGAGTAGCCCCCACTCACCACAACTAGAGAAAGCCTGTGCACAGCAACGAAGACCCAATACAGCCAAAAATAAATAAATAAATTTAATAAATTAGGAGGAAGTCATTTGATGCCTAAAAAACAAGGTAAATTAAAAAAAAACAAAAAAAAGAATTCCAATTTGTGTCTGTAGCGTGTGGTCTGCCATCAAAACTTGATCTAAGATAGGACTAACTGCAAGTGGTTTATTTAGGAAGAGATCTCAGTTAGCAAAGAATAGGAATGGGGAAGTGAGAAAGAGAAAGGAGAAAAGTTAATAAAGCATCAGTTAAACAAAAGAAACTAGACAATCCTAGTCTATGTTAGAAGTGACAATCCTAGTTTCCCTTTCCATGTTTCTTACCTCTCATGATTCATTATCCTCTCACTTCTTTGCATAATCCATGTCTGTTTCTTTTATTTTTTGCTGTTTTTTTTTTTTAAACTAAGCTGAAATGTTGCTTTGTTCTGCTGAGAACAAAGCAGAAAGCATTCTTTTTTTCTTCAATTTTGAAACATTTTCTTTAAGCTAATTGGAGTTTATTCATTTTGCTGATTATAGACGATAGATGATAATCTTCCTCAGCATAAAAAAAATTGGCCATATTTGAAAATGCAAACTGACACAGCACAAAAACACATGCACAAGGTTACTCTACTGCAACACTATTTGACAGTGTGAAATACTGGAAACATACATAGGAGAGTGAATAAGTGGGATGCTATTTTTTGAATCCTAAACACTCCCTTGACTTGACTTTGCTTTTTGCCCCAGCTACCACCATTTTTCTGCTCCCTTAAAAGCAAAATTCTTGGAAATATTTGTCTATATTTGCCATCTCAAATTCTTTTATTTCCATCTTCTTTTAAAACAACTCCAATAACTTTCTACCCAACCGGCCACTGAAATTCAATTCAAAGATGCTGGTGATTCCCCATATGGCTAATTCAATTATCTGTTCCCAGTTCCCTTCTTACTTGACCTGTGAGCATCATTTGACAGTTAATCACACCCTCCTCCTGCAAATACTTTATTCATTTGGATTCCGGGTCTTCACACTCCCCATGTTCCTCTACATCTCTAGATGCTTTTCTCCATATCTACTGTGCCTTCATTCTCTTCTCTCTCTTCTTTACATTACAGTCTCCGGGCTCAGTTCTTGGAGCTCTTCCTTATTTCCTTTCATTGCCTTATGATTTCATTTAGTTTCATAGCTTCAAATCCTGCCTAAACCTCAACAACTTTTAAGCTAGATATCTTCCGTTTACCCTTCCAGATTCACTCTATACTTCTCTTGCATTTTCTGTGCCCTAGAAAGCTGATATCTCCTTTTAACCCCCATCAGGGAATCCTCCTCATAAAACCCTTTCTCCAGGTTCTAGTAACCACTCCCCCCTGGTACCTTTAAAGGCTCACTGCTGCTACTAGCTTCAGGATACTGCACCATACATTGTTGCTTTCTCCAGAAGGTAAATATTTTCTTTATTACATGTTCCTTAATTATCCAGCCTGAGTGTGGCATCTGTCTAAAGCATAATAATAAAAACCCATATTACCTTGAAATGCAAGAGGTAAAGAATGGGAAATAAATCTAGCATCCTTCATTACTACTGGCCACATGTGTACCAAACACAGTGGTTAGAGGCATATGATACAAGGTAAATAGATTCCTGATATAGAAATCCCAGAATCAAACCTTCAAAATCGCCCCTATTTACGGAAATGTAACATAAGCATGAATAGATGCTCTGGTAGGACCTAGAGAATATATTTAAATTTCCAAATATATCTGACTGGTTAAATACTAGAAGAAAAGACACTGATATACTAGAGATGGAGTCCATATTTGTAGAAGTGAATAAACAGTAAGACAAAATAATGATCCAAAAATGAGCCAAATACTCATGATGCCAAAGGATGAGCACCCTAAAGATGCTACTTGAGTAACTTTGTACATCTTACTTGCTATATTTCTGCATGCGTTGCTCTGCATGGTTGCCAGAGAATTCCATCTTTATTCCTTTCAAATACAGTTAATTTGAAGACTCCTTAAGTCACAGGGTTCCCTCCTCAATCTGCAACTAGAGGGGAAAAATGCAGAAGGCATAATATTTGATCTTTTGCCTTCATTCAACCAACAACAAACTCTACTTAACATCCATCCACCTACCCCGCTACCCAAGAAGACATACATTTAATAGTACAACATAAAATCAATTATGGAAGAATAGCCTACCACTTACAACTTAACATTTTATAATTGACAAAACTCAAATCAAGCTGGCTTAAACAATAAGGGACACATTTTAATTCACATGAATAAAGCTCCAGTAGCAGGTCTGGATTCAGGTTAGTCATGATCCAGTGGCTCAAACAATGTTACCATAAAACCAGTTTGTCTTTCACTCTCTACTCAGCCCTCACTGGTGTCCTTAATCCTTAAGCCACACACTGCCTCTTATCACCCACCAACATAAGCTTCAAATTATTCACTTATGATTGATAACAGCTGCCACTGGTCCAGCCCTCACATACTAACAATTCATCATCCAGGGAAATGGAGTCTCTTTTCCTCCCATACAAGGTCCTGGAATTCATTGCCCCTTCATATCCCTAAATATGCCCAATCCAACCACTGTGCCTAATGGAATAGGATTTAACAATAGGGTAAAGCCAACAGAGACCCACCCTTGAATCAACCCACATAAATGACAATGAAGGTAGTATGAACTCTTCAAAGGGACACTGGGGCACTACTGGTGAGAAAGAAGGGAATGAGTCCTGGGAAAGAACAAATACATTTCTCCTACAAAGCATAAAATATGAGAATATGGAAAGAGGTATATGGGAGGATAAAGTCCATTTCCATCTACACTTCTAGGTTCTCAGCTGGAGCCCCTGTGATGAAAGACTGATTAAAGAGAAAAACAAATGTTTATTAACATGTGCATCTTACATATTCCTAGGAGAAGCCAGTGAATGAGCAACTCAAAGAGGTGGTTTAGTACTCCAGAGATAATAGTATCTTCAACAAAGAAGAATACATTTGTACAGAAATGACAGAACAAAGGAAAGTGGTTTTAGGCTTCCGAGGGTGGCAAACTGTGTGAAGGTAAATGTAAGAGAGGAAACTAATGGAGTTAAGATTTGTTTGCAAGCTCCTCTGGTGCCTATCTGGGCTGATAAGAGTCTAGAGTCATTCTGCCTTTAGGTAAAAAAGAGGAAGGTAGAGAGAGCTTTTCCTGCATTTGCTACTTCTTAATTACTTTCAGCTCAAAATAATTTTTAGGTCAAAAAGGTATATTTTAGGGTGACATACTCTGGTTTCCTTCAAGTTCTAAGTAACTAGGCAGTTATAACCAGAGTAATCAATTAGCTTATCACCCAGATGAGAGTGAAAGGAGATGCTATTAATAATTAGGTTAGCCGAACAGCTGTAAATCAGGACAGTCTCTTTCTGGCCTCTTCCTGGAGTCTGGTGGTTACCAGGAGCCTTGGTGAGTCTTGGTTTGCAACTTCAGCACTTCAGGCTCTGCCTCCGTCGTCACATAACATTCTCCCTCAGGTGACTCTTCTCCTCTTCTTACTATGGCACCAGTAACATTGGATTAAGGGCTCATACTATTCCTGAGTGACCTCCTCTTAACAACTAATTATGCCTGCAATGACCCTATTCCCATAAAGGTCCTTTTATGAGCTACTGGAATCAGGACTTCGTATATCTTCTGGGGGAACAAAACTTAACCCAGAACACATGCTGTATGTCCTTCAGCCAAGACTCTTTGTACAAGCTGTTCCCTCCACAGGAAACATTCCTGCCTCCCATTTGCTTAGTTGATTCTTATTCATCATTCAACGTCAACTCAAATGTCACATCCTTGGGGAAGATTTTCCTGGCACAGACTATCAGTCAACTTTCCCTATGACGCACTCTCTCTACACCACCAATCGTTTCTTCTTTTCTTCCTAAGAATGATCACATTTATACTTTTACTAATTACTTACCATTTTTTAAAAACTTTTATTGGAGTATAGTTGATTTACAATGTTGTGTTAGTTTCAGGTGTACAGCAAAGTGAATCAGTTATACATACACATATATCCACTCTTTTTTAGATTCTATTCCCATATAGGTCATTACAGAGTACTGAGTAGAGTTCCCTGTGCTATATAGCAGGTTCTTGTTAGTTATCTATTTTATATATAGTAGTGTGTATATGTCAGTCCCAATCTCCCAATGTATCCCTCCCCCCACCCCCGACCTTATCCCCTGGTAACCATAAGTTTATTTTCTACATCCATGACTCTACTTCTGTTTTGGAACTTATTTACTTAGTATTAGTAATAAATAATAATAGTATTTATTATTTATTACTAACCCCATGGCCTAGCAGAGTGCCTGGCACAAAATAGGAACTCAGTATATTTATCTATCAATTTAATTAATGAAGGAATGAACAAAAATGAGGACTTGCAATTTCTCTGACAATATAAATTAGCCTAGAAAAATTTACATTTTGACACCTTGTAGCTTATTAGTCCTGAACTCAGGAATTAGTAAACTCTGGAGTTATTTTAAGTTCCAAATTTTAATCATATTTTTGGAGCTTTTATTCTTACTCTGTTCCTCTTAACTAATTTCTTAGTACCAGTTGCATGATTAACACTCCAGAGTCTAGATCCTGTGCTCTCTTTTATAACATGATTTTATTTTAGTCTTACATATTTCGGACAGGAGATTAAAAAAAAGATAATGGATATTTGTGACCCTTTTGTAAAATGTATACCCATGAAGTGTCAAAATCAACTAAAAATCTGAGATTATATGAAGAAAGAACTACCAAAACAATTTGTTTTCAATCTATGATTTGCATTTGGTATACTATCACTTTCCTCCCTTGTGCTTAGACTTTATTTTGCCAAGATTCTATTGTCAACACAATTGAGTAATGCAGAGCACATCAGATTGTCTACTGAAAGTACCCAGTAAACATTCATCTTCATAGTCTTGCATTACCTCAGCATGTAACAGGACAATTCTACTTATACTAGAATATACCAGCTTTCAGCTTTAAGTTGTCCTATGTATCATTCAAATATTTTACTAGGGATCTTAAGTTGTAGCTCCAAAAATTATTGGCTGAAATTCTTGCCAAATTCTTTTTGTTTTTATATTAGTGACAACTGACATGAACAATTCAGCTTACTGTAGCAAGATACTTAATATAGGAGAGGAGGCTCAGAAAACCAGGTGGAAGATAGGTAATATATTCTGAAAACCTAAGCCATAATGAAGTTTTTGGACTTAGCTGACACTAAATACTCTACTTCTTCCTAACTTGTTTTCTATATATTCTTTTATTCCTTTCAATTATTTTCTAACAAAACACTCTGCTCTCATTCCTTAACTTTCCTACAATGAGACTAACAATAAATTCATAAATATTATTTGAATAATAAAGGACAAGTATATATGTATTCATATGTATAATATATATAATGTACTTTATATAATAAGGGAAAAACTAATTCTTATATTTACACATTTTCATGGGAATCAACCCGAGATATCAAAGAAAATGTACCATTTCTTTCAAAGCTCTATTTCAGCTCCATATTATTCTTTTTTTTAATAAATTTATTTATTTATTTTTATTTTTGGCTGCTTTGGGTCTTCGTTGCTGTGCACGGGCTTTCTCTAGTTGCGTTGCGGGGGCTACTCTTCGATGCAGTGCACGGGCTTCTCATCGCGGTGGCTTCTCTTGTTGAAGAGCATGGGCTCTAGGTGCGCAGGCTTCCGTAGTTGTGGCATGCAGCCTCAGTAGTTGTGGTGCGGGCTTAGTTGCTCCAGGGCATGTGGGATCTTCCCAGACCAGGGACTGAACCTGTGTCCCCTGCATTGGCAGGCGGATTCTTAACCACTATGCCACCAGAGAAGTCCCTCAGCTCCGTATTAAATGATAACGGATACTTCTGTCATGTCAAGGTAACATAGGCTTAAAAACTGCAAGAGGGAGGAGATATGGGGATAAATGTATATGTATAGCTGATTCACTTTGTTATAAAGCAGAAACTAACACACCATTGTAAAGCAATTATACTCCAATAAAGATGTTAAAATAAAATAAAAATTAAAAAATCTGCTGATCTTGTCCCCAGATCTTGATGTGTCTGAAGTTTCTTTACAGTGTCAATTTCAGCACGCTGAAGAGATATCATATCTACCATCATCATGTCTATAACATACTTCAATATTTTATTCTGAAAACTGAACACATCAACACACGTCTATCTTGTTCCTTTCTTTCTACCATATTCTGAAAGTTAAACTTTCACCAATCTCTGGACATTTTTCTTTTTCTTCTTATTTTAGAATTCTTTTATCTTAACTTTGTAACATATTATTTTAAAAATTCTAATGCTCAACCTTGAATAAATATATGTTTTTCTTTTTTTTTTTTGCCGTATGTGGGCCTCTCACTGTTGTGGCCTCTCCCATTGTGGAGCACAGGCTCCGGACGAGCAGGCTCAACGGCCATGGCTCACGGGCCCAGCCGCTCCACGGCATGTGGGATCCTCCCAGACCGGGGCACGAACCCGTATCCCCTGCATCGGCAGGCGGACTCTCAACCACTGCGCCACCAGGGAAGCCCCATATGTTTTTCATTTTTAATGAATAACTCATCTAGAAGCATTACCCTTAAGTTTAGGCATACAGAATGTGCCAGAAAAAATGATTCAACATTAAACATCTCCAGGCATATTTTAAATTTAGGTTTATATAATATCACATATACTTCACAAAAGTAGTTAATTTCCAAATTTTTCCTTTTATACCAATGGTTTTATTTTCTTAGGAAAATAAGCTTCAGTAATTTCTGATAGCCGACCAAGTTAAAGACAAACACCTCTGGCTGTTTCAGAGCTCTATGTACACCCAGCCTACTCCAAGCAGATATGGAAGACTAGCAAAGAAGAAACTAAAATGTACTGAGTACCTGTGATCAGGTCTTGAGTACCTGAGGTACATGTGCCTTGGCTATGTCACTAAATACTGCTTTGTATCACTATGACTTTATGTGATAAAGATCACATACTTTTCCCCACCCCGAAATGCCTGAAGGGTCAAAGTCAGGTATATTCCTTAAAGAGACTACAGAGCACTTGGCAATTAAAAAGAATTTGTTGTATTAAATAAATACCATTTGTGCCTTTAAGCTGGAGAGTTATCAGAAAATAACAGTAGGGAAACGACAAGAAGAACAATAAAACTGCAGTGGTGGTTGGCAACTGTAATGCTTCTTCCCTCTAGCAATCACTTCTCAGTGCCCTGTTCTCAGTAGGGATGGCAAAGCCCTACTTCCAAACCAGGGGAGTGCTGTGCCAGGGGTGGAGAGAAGTGGCAACATGTGGTGCACCAGTTGTGCTAGGCAAGTCTGCGTTTAGACTCCTGGAGCCTTGCCATGAGCTCTTTATTCAGAGTGTGTGCATGTGTGTGTTTTTATCTGCAGATGCACTCTGGATTATTCTTTCCAATGTCATTATGCTTAGCCTGAAAGTAAAATGGACATTTCAAGTGTTAGCTCAGCCAATAGGAAGTAGAAGAGGTCATGAGATTCTATACATTGTGAGAGCTCTATAGTACTTGCACAAAGGGTCAGTAAAGCATCTGTTTGCAGTCCTTTGGTAGAGGAGGGTGTTGTCATTTATGATGTACTAAGTCTACCTTTGTTGTCTAGAGTAAAAATGGAGCAATTTATGTGAATATTAGATTCCATCACCTAGGGGGCTTATTTACTTTATGAGCATCTAGAAATTATTTTTTGAAAGCCAATAGTATACCTGTAGATGTTCCACAGGAAGTCATAAAGCCCTTGATAACTTAAGATATGCATACTTAAATGCAGAAGCTAATACACACATTAAATGTAAGGAAGCTAGAACTATTTATCCCCAGCACTAGCATAAGAGGTAGTACATATTAGGTGCTCAAAAAACAATGAGTGGGGCTTCCCTGGTGGCGCAGTGGTTGAGAGTCCACCTGCCGATGCAGGGGACAAGGGTTCGTGCCCTGGTCCAGGAAGATCTCACATGCCGCGGAGCGGGAGGGCCCGTGAGCCATGGCCGCTGAGCCTGCGCGTCCGGAGCCTGTGCTCCGCAACGGGAGACGCCACAACAGTGAGAGGCCTACATACAGCAAAAAAAAAAAAAAAAAAACAAAAACAATGAGTGAATGAATTAGTGAATGAATGGATGCTTGGGTTTTGCATTATGTGTCTGACTCATATCTTCTCAAAATGGGAGCTTTTCAGGACATTGTTTTTATGATACCATAGGGTTTGAGAAAACAGCTATCCCAACATGTTCCTCTTATGCAGACTCATGGAGGAAGGAAATTTTGTTCACTTCACTTATATTCCTCAAGTCAACATTTTGCTCGCTAAAATCAGGACAAAAATATTCAAAGCTAAGATCATAATCTTGCCCTAGGTGACAATCAAACCCCTAAATGAATGACATTTTGGAGAAAATATACATATATCATATATATAAATACATGTATTTCACATATATATCATATAGGCGGTCTCATGTTTTAAAGATAGTTATAGATACATTTTACATATTTTTAAAATATGTATATATATATATATATATATATATATATATATATAAAAACATGAGAATGCCTTTATGATAAATGTTATGACCAAATAAAACTGCTTTCTTCCTGTCAGTAATGATCCTGGCATCCCTAATGTGTGACTTACATTTAACTGGCAACATTCTGGGTTACTCATATTAACTGCAACAGTCTGAACAGCTTGAACTTCAATAAAATGTGCATTAAGTGACTGAGTTAATTTAACCTCATTAATCCTCAACCCAATAGAACCATCTGAAGCCTTCCAAGCAGCCTGTGCTTCATTTACAACATAAACATGCCCCTGTAGGAAATCAACACCCAGAATGTGCTGAAGCTCTAGCTCCCAAGTTGTCACTGAGGGGTAAATGGCTGCATAATTGCCAGGACCAGGCTCCAATTGCATTCTATGATTCACTCTTTCATTATTCTTGTTAACAGTGAGATGAGTTCTCTAAAAATAAATTTCTCTCTGAACTTTTTCTTGGAACTGCCTCTGGACTAACTGCTCTAATTCATCGAAGAGTAGGATTCTCGTTCAAGATAGTATTTTGCCTTGTAACTTAAGAAACATATTTATGGCAAATAAAGGATGGTGTTCAATTAAAAGGAAACTTTGACCCATCTGCCTCCATCTTCCCCATTTAGGATTAATTACAGAACCAGTAACAGCAGTTAATCCTCAAATTTTACTCATAAAGGGCTGAAACTTCAAACTAGGAAAGGTTATCAACACAATTTCAATATTAAGTCAAATGTTTGCGGCTATACCCAAGACATTTTAATTTTATGTAATAGGGTGGGACTTTTATGTAACTTGATCAACTTAAAAATGAGTCTTAAATTAATATATGATTTGTACTGCATTGCCCTTTCCACTATTTAATGACATTAAAAACACCTTTTACTTTGGGGAGTTTTTAGTTCATTTTTTATTTACATTATTCTCAAGCCAAGAAAATAAGTAGTACTTTATCTGAATGTGCCTTCATTCCTTGTTAAGAGACAGTGACCTCTAGGAAAAGAGTACTACATCTGAACCCAAGACACTGGATTTGCTCCAGTTTTATTAACCCAAATTTGTGGATAGACTAGTTAATTGTTCCTTTTTCAGCCTGTGGGAACATAGTGCCCACCACCTCAATAAGTTTTTGTAATGATCAAATCATAATTTATTCAGACAACTTTACTTACTATAATGTCTACAAATACAGCTATTTTTATTTCTTCATAAGCACAAGTTGGTAGTAATAATATATACATCAAAAGGTGGGTGAGGGCTTCCCTGGTGGCACAGTGGCTGAGAGTCCGCTTGCCGATGCAGGGGACACGGGTTCGTGCCCCAGTCCGGGAAGATCCCACATGCCGTGGAGCAGCTGGGCCCGTGAGCCATGGCCGCTGAGCCTGTGCGTCCGGAGCCTGTGCTCCGCAACGGGAAAGGCCACAACAGTGAGAGGCCTGCATAACACACACACAAAAAAAAAAAAAAAAAAAAGGGGGTGAAACAGAACTCAAAATAGACTATATTCATAGATTATAGGTTATATTCCTCACCAGCTCTCCACAGTATTTCTAAAAAGCTCCTGAGTTTTGAAAATAATTTCATAACTTCATTAACAAAAAATATACTAAAATATAGCAGAGATAATATATGAAAAAAATATTATCTAAATTTTTAAACACCTGTATGGTCCAATACTTCTCAAAGTCGAATCATAAATGTTTCCACTTGGTAAAAACATGTTTTCTTTAGTCAAATAATTTCATTAAATGTCCTCAATACATTAGTTATAGAAATGGATACTTTATTTTCTGACTTTGTTATATACAGGTAACAATAAAAGCAAAAACACTATATCATTATTTTACCACCTTTGTTAAGATGGCAGTCTCCAGAGTATTATATTTGGGGTTTTCCTGACGTAAAAAAAAAAATCAATTAATGTATAATTTCAACAAGTTGGTACATTTGTCCTTCCCAATTTTCATCAGTTATAGGGAATTAAATGGACCCAAACTCCATAGGGTTATAAAGCAAGCAAGTGACTCAAACTTTGGAGAAGGGAGCATAGAAAAGAAATATTCCTAAAAGAGAAAAACACATTTTTGTAGCTGTAATGAAATATAAATTAAAACACCTTCCTGCTTGGCTAGTTACAATATTTTTCTTACCAGGTAAGCTCTCTACTGGCAAGCAGTTTAAACAGTTATTTCATTTAGAACTGCCAGTTTCAGAAATATGATAGTCCTCAAGTAAAACACACTTTAAAAAATATGTCATGCCAGCACAGTTCTGTTATAGTCTTGGAAGACAGATTTTAAATTACTATTTAACCAAGTACAATTTTACCCCAAGAAACAATTTATGAAAATAACATAAATCAGATGTGATAAAATCAGTAATAAATACTGGGAATGAAAGATTTTTGAAAAGATAAGCTCTCTTTAGAGAAGACAGAACAATTTACAATTCCAAACCACAGTGCATAACATCCTTTAAATCACATCCAAGATGTTGAAAAATATAAATATATGCACATCCCTGGTGTTAGAGCCAGAATATATCTCTTGATAGCTGCCTACCCTTACACACGTGTGCATGCTTTTACAGAAGCCTGTCTCCCTTTTTTAAATATATTTTTGCAATGTATTTATAAAGTAAAACAAAATTGCAACATATTCTTAGAACTATCTTAAATGTAACATACTTGCTATTTTCAAATTGTGACTTTTGCTATTTATAGAAAATAAATTACTTTTTCTGGATAACAATTTTAAAAATATATTTTTAAGCCATGATAATTTCCTGATGAAATGGAATAGTGAAAATGACCATCCAGCACATTTCAAGTTACCCCATCAGCACCTTTAATATGTTCCCCACATCTGTTTCATTGCTCTAATGATCTTCCCTCCAGACTCAGTGCCATTCTTAAATGAACACATATTCCTCATTATGTTGTGGCATTCCTAACATCTGCCCAAGGCTCACTTCAAAAATTGGTGCCCTGTACTTTCAAATTTTGTTACAGAAAACAAGCTACTTTTCTGTAGCTTATTTATAATGAAACAAAAACAATCTTTTTAATCTCTCAGGCATGATTGCCACCATAAATTTACCAAACACTAATGTAACAGTCAAGTATTAAAAGTCATAGATCCTAGTAAAACTTTACTTCATGTCCATATTATCGCATATTTCTTACCAAGGAAGTATTCAAAATAAGCATCAGAACAAAGTGTGACTGCAAGACAAAATTGAATTATGTATGTTTATTAGCACATGGATTGGTTAGGCAAGGAAAAGAGATCCACTTTATTTCAACTAAAGGGAATTTGTTGTAATGATACAGGAACTGGCCCAGAATCAGCTTTAAGGGCTGGCTAACCTCTCTCTCCATCAATAGCTAAATTAGCTTTTTTAGTGTCACTGTTCTCTCTCCTTACCTACATCATTCATCTTTGCTATGTGGTTTCCTCTGTTTATCCAGTTTTTGCTCCCTCATAACTTCAGTTTTTATATGACTTCAATGCGGCAACTACCTAAAAGCATCCTTTCGGCTGCTATGCCTATTGCTAACAGACTTTGTGCTTTCCAGTTCAAATTCCCAAGGGTGAGAATCTGATTGACCTAATGCACCTGTTTACAGCAGAACAAGTCACAGGCTTCTATTAAGACAATCTATTGGCTGTACTTTTCTTACCGTCAATTCTCATTCCTAGTCCACTTAACTGTAGCCAAGAGATAGGATCTTGAGGTATAAAAATGGCCACCAAGGAAGAAGGGACTGTGTGAAATATGTTTTAGCTAGAAATATGTGAGCAAATATTAACTGACATCTTTACTGTGCCATATATAAATACATATATTTTGGATGACTATTTTAATAAGGCATTCCATAACAAAACTTGTCTAGGAATGAATTCAAGTGAGTTTTTGCAATAACAATTCAAATCTTACAAATCTGACTGAGCAATCAACTTTGAATTTGGATATGTGAGAATCAGGAAAATGTACTGTAACTTTCCCAAACTTATCATTTAAGAAAAGAGAGAAACTATTTCTCCAATGACACTGGCATAGTATTTCCACCTGGAATTAAATTTGTAGTGCTGTCTTAATAGTGGTAGAGCAATTAGAGCTAAGAACTCAGAAGACAGTCTCTTTAAACATTTGCAGCTATTTTAGCAGAAGTCCAGGATCGACTGAGTTTAGTGAGCAATTTTAGTATGTCTTCATATAGTTTTATGCCACTTAAGATGATCAGACGATCATATTTTGGTAAAGTATTTCAAACTTAATCTACCTGACCAACAACAGGTCCACGCGGTATTCTAATGAATATAATTTCACTATTTTCAACATAATGTACAAGGTTTCCACTTTTTAGTTGAATATTGAAATTGAATCCTCATCAATAATAAACATACCCAACATTTATGTAATGTCAGGTTGAAACGTTTTCACACAGAGTACCTTATATATCATGTATCACAGCACTTATTTTGTAAAGAAGGAAACCCGGACTTAAGAGGTTTAAATAACATAGCTTGTAAAGGGCAGAGCCAGGACTCAAACCAATGACCATTTGTGAACGATTACCACAGTACTCCTCCACTAGAGAGACATGCTTGGATCAGTGGAGTAAACAAAAAGAAGAGGGCAAAGCACATAAAGTCTAAAATCCAAAGTATCTGAGGCTGAGATCATGAGGATAAAATCCAGACCCAGGAAAGAGAAGGCATACTAAAGTGACTGATCTCAAAGGAGGTGATCTTAATTTCTTTTGAATTTTGTCTCTTTAGCTTGGACCTAAGACCAAATTCATTTTCATTTTATACACAAACTTCAAAAAATTGGGACTAGATTCTTCAACACTTGGTGGAAAAGAATTCTGAGGTCACATTTAAGCCCGGTGAGAAAGAGTGCCAAGGTGGATTAGCAATGTCTGCCATGGGTGCAGGAGTTGAGAATGGAAGCATGGTTGCTGCACAATTGCCAGCCCTGACTTGGACCACTGTTTGGTTGATATATATACATAGCTCTCCTGGCACGAAGTACTGCCTGGTGTGTAGGACTAGAAGCCATAAGGATCCAAGAGACCAATTGACAAATCATCAGAAAATGTTTGGAGATGTCTGCAAGTGGTAAAGTAACCCCTCCATTCTATAACTTGGTCAGAGGATCATCATGAAAAAAGTTATTGAGAGTAACATAAAGTCAAATATTACAATCAACTCTGTAGCCACTATGTTTCTAGCATGGAAAATTGCCATGAAGACATGTCATCAATTCTTTACGAAATCTGTTCCCAGTAAATACTACCCTTTATCTTTGCTGAGGTTGGAGTCTGGTGGAGGAAGATACAGATGGGAAGGTAAGAGAAAAGAGCAACTCAGAAATACTTTCCAGATGTTTCCAAGTAGTATAATTTTAACATACACTTTTGCTTCTTCTCAAACACACTCTACTAACTCTTCAAAAGGAACATCCCTAGAAAAGGCTGAAGTGATTGGACCTTGGTCACCAGTCCATTGCCCACACATGGGCCCCCAAACAGGAAACCAGAATATCCTGGATAACTTCACAGTTTTCTCTGTGGATTCCTGGAATTCCCAATCTGGGGGGATGCACAGGTAGCATAACCACCTCCTTTGCTGTTCACTCTCAGCTCTGAATTTTTCATCCCCCTCAAGAGCTCAAGTCTTCAGTAAAATGAAAAGTAGTTCCTCTGCACAAAACTATAGAGACATCCTTGTTCAAACTGTAGAATTCTGTCAGTGCTCACATATCTAATGATTTTTTACTAATCCATAGCATCATAATTTCACCAAACTGTAATTCATACATTTCACCAAAAACAGCACAGTTTTAGTAAGATCTCATAATGTTGACAGTAAGTTTTAAATATTCACATTCAGTAGTTTGTTATTAAACAAATTCATAAATGATTAAAATTAAAATATGCTTGTCAAAATAAGAGATAAATTAGAGAATCAGAGACAAAATTTATTAGCATTCCTTTTACTCATTAGGGTGCAACATTTCGATAACTAACAAGAGTTTTATGGGGCTTCCCTGGTGGCACAGTGGTTGGGAGTCCGCCTGCCCATGCAGGGGATACGGGTTCGTGCCCTGGTCCAGGAGGATCCCACATGCCGCGGAGCGGCTGGGCCCGTGAGCCATGGCCGCTGAGCCTGTGCGTCCGGAGCCTGTGCTCCGCAACGGGAGAGGCCACAACAGTGAGAGGCCCGTGTACCGCAAAAAAAAACAAAAAAAAAACTTTTATGGATATGGCTATGAAATCAGATTCTATAATGTGAACTATTTTATTGCTCTCTATAGAATTCATTACTACCTATAATTCAAAAAACTATGAAATCAAATTACAGAATATTATGTATGGTGTTATCCTTTAATATTAAAGTAAACATATTTATACATAGATCTTTTATATGGATAAAACTTCTGGAAGGAAAGGTTGCACACTGCAAATAATCATCCATATTGTTGGAATTTTTATAAGAAAGCATTAATTTTATTATCGGCAGAAATAATAAAGATAATCTGAGGAAATAAAAAGGAATTTTGGTCACCTGTATATTTTGAAATATATTGCAACTAGTCTCACTTCTCCATAGCTTTAGTCCATGAAAATAAAATATTTTAAACTAGTAATACTTTCTTATAAAATTTCTGCATAAAAAATGTAATTTTAAAGATATTTTTCTACCTAGTATACACAACAGTCACATAATCCTCAGAAAGAGTTTACATATGAATGCAGTTTGGCTTTTGTTTTTCCAAGTACAAAAGCTTTATTTATTTATTTATTTATTTATTTATTTATTTATTTATTTATTTATATCTCCTTAATATGACTGATATAATATGATGTTTAGAAGGACATAAAGTTAGAATAGCATATATTTTCAAAATGAATCTAACCTAGGGTTTCCCTGGTGGTGCAGTGGTTGAGAGTCCGCCTGCCGATGCAGTGGATATGGGTTCGTGCCCTGGTCTGGGAGGACCCCACATGCCGCGGAGCGGCTGGGCCCGTGAGCCATGGCCACTGAGCCTGTGCGTCCGGAGCCTGTGCTCCGCAACGGGAGGGGCCACAGCAGTGAGAGGCCCGTGTACCGCAAAAAAAAAAAAAAAAAAAGTGAATCTAACCTAATGCCCTACTTTAGAGACATTTAGTAACTTATCCAATGTCTTACTGTTTATGGCAATCTTTATGACTTTCAATCTAATACTCCTTTAGAGCAGACTGTTATGATTTGAAGCATTCAGATAATAATTCTGGACCAGCAGAAAAATAATATGCCTATTTTGAGAATAACTCCTCAAATACTATTTAAAGATCCATTATTTTACATTAACAATGTGCTATCCATAATCTATTAAATGGGTAAATTATATTATGATTCAGAATCCATAATTTATGAGGAAGGACACCAAAGAATGATAGAAAATATCCAGAACATGAAACTCTGAGTCATAAAGTAGAGGGGAAGCTTTTTAGGCAAAGGTGGAACTTCAGGGATGGGTCAAGGCATGCTATCTTTGTTTGGAATTAGGATAATGAAAACAAATTTCATCTATTTCCCAAGTTTGTTTCAGGTTGGCCCTATGTAATTCCATGACAGAAAGGTGTTTATTTCTCTAATTTATTTTATTATGAATATAAATATTTCAAGGGATAAATTCAGACAATAGAAATGGGAGGAATGAAGCTTTTCTCTAGGATCTTTTTAATAACAAATTAGCAACTGGCAAAATCCAAAGTCATATAATAAATAATCATGATTGTCCCTCAGCAAACATTTTGAAGTATTATTCCAGAAATTACTTATATGAATACATTTAAATTCCTTTACCATTTCAGGTTGGATATAATAAAAATTTGATTTGTTATTATGTCTGATGGCCACAACATAATTCAAGAAAATACTTTATGATGGTCTACTTTCTAATTAAATTTCAATTTCAAACACGTTCTCCTTTTTATCCTCACAAAATTATTCCAAATGCTTTTTTAAAAGCCCAAAGTACAAACTCCATCTTCACTAAAACCAAGAAAGGAACCCTAAATATATACATAAAATTGGAGAATAAATGAAAAAAGTTGAACATGACTTAGAACAGGAATTGAAAATCTAGCTTCCTACAGAGAAGGACACTGACAGAAAGCTAGTCAATTTACCCAGAAGACTGGAAAACCTCAGGGATCTGAGCCATGGAAGGCAGAAGTGAGAAATGGGGCAGGAAACATAAGGATTATTTGAAAGTCTCTAGAGAGAAAACTAGATTATCTTCTCTCTTCTATCCACAGTAAATGTGGTATTGATTCCCTTGCTATTTATTCAAAATGTTCTATGAGGACCAGCAGCATCAACAGCACTCAGAAGCTTAACAGAAATATAGACTCTCCAGCCCAACTTTAAACCTAATAAATCTGAACTTGCATTTTCATAATACCCCCAGGTATTTCACATGCACATTAGTTTGAGAAACACTGTTATCAAGAAATTTACCTACAGGAGCATAGGATTTTGGAATATCAGGCAGGAGAGGGTAAAGGTGAGACACTAAGTGAGGGTCTCTGTATTAAATGGTACAACCCTCAGCTACCTTCCCCTACCCAGCTCTAGAACACCAGCAGACTGATTTCCTGCTTTATCCTCAACTCCTGCTAAAAATTTGGAGAAACCATCTCTAAAGAAAATGAACCCCTAAAAGTAATGTTCTCAGACAAGGATCAGCAAACTACAGCCTTCAGGCCAAATTTAGCTCACTACTTTTTTTATAAATAAAGTTTTACTGGAACACAACCACACCCATTCATTTATATATTGCCTGTGGCTCTTTTCACTCACTATAAGGGCAGAGTTGAGTACAGATCTTCCTCAACTTACAACCGGTCACTTCCCAAAAACACCATCATAAGCTGAAAATATTGAAAGTCAAAAATGCATTTAATACACCTAACCTACCAAACATCATAGCTTAGCCTAGCCTACATTAAATGTGCTCAGAATAACTTACATTACCCTACAGTTGGGCAAAATCATCTAACACAAAGCCTATGTTATAATTAAGTGCTGAATATCTCATGTAATTTATTGAATACTGCACTGAAAGTGAAAAACAATGGTTGTATGGGTACAGAATGGTTGTCAGTGTATGGATTGCTTACCCTCATGATCGTGTGACTGACTGGTAGCTGTGGCTGTCTGCTGCTGCCCAGGATCAGAGGAGATTATTGTACTGCATATCATAGCTCCAGAAAAGATCAAAATTCAAAATTTGAAGTACAGGTTCTACTAAATGCATATCACTTTCACACTGCCATAAAGTCAAAAAATCGTAAGTTAAACATCATAAGCTGGGGACCATCTGCAGTTGTGATGATGACTGTAAAGCCTCCATAAAGTCTAAAATATGTACTGGTCCTTTATAGAAAAAACTAGTCAATCCATGGTTTTATATACTGACATTTGAAGGTCAAGAGTTTAAAAAAAAAAAAAAGACTATTGACTGGTTACCTGATGATCCTCAAGAAAAACCCATGATTTAAACATGCCCACCAATGTATTGGGTTAGCCAAAAAAGTTCGTTCAGGTTTTTCCATAAGATCTTAAGGAAAACTCGAACGAACTTTTTGGCCAACCCGATATATAACTTCCACTAGTGTTTTAGGGACTCATTCTAAAATGAATGGAAAGACAAGAAACACCAAACATACAAGCAAAATCTCCATATGGAAATACATACCAATCAACAGGAAGAAAACAAAGAAATTCAGATGACACAGACAATGGCAGGTACAGAAGAAACTTTAAACTATGAATAATATTCTCAGTGACATAAAAAATGATAATGCATCTATTAAAGACAAAATACTACAAGGATCAAAATGAATATTTACAGAGCAAGATAAAGTTCTCAGGTTTTAAAAATATGGCAGAGGGGCTTCCCTGGTGGCGCAGTGGTTGAGGGTACGCCTGCCAATGCAGGGGACATGGGTTCGTGGCCCGGTCCGGGAGGACCCCATGTGCCGCAGAGCGGCTGGGCCCATGAGTCATGGACGCTGAGCCTGCGCGTCCGGAGCCTGTGCTCTGCAATGGGAGAGGCCGCGGCAGTGAGAGGCCTGCGTATCGCAAAAAAAAAAAAAAAAAAAAAAAATGGCAGATGAAGTTTTTTTTTTCATGAGTAAAGAAAGGTTAGACGATAAAGTCAAATATATCTCCCAGAATGTATTGAGAGAAAAAATGATGGCCAGAAAGAGAAGAAAGGCAGGAAGACAGGAAGGGATGGAGGCAAGAGAGAGAAAGAGGGAGAACAAGTGGAAAAGAGGGAAGGGGAGGAGCAGGAAGGGAAGAGGATGGGAGAGAAAATAAAGAAAAGAATGAAGGAATTATGGGATAGCACAAGGAATCCCAAAGGTGAATTAAAAAATTTCCAGAAATTCTATTGTGGTAATATTTCACAATATATACATGTCAAATTTATCATGTTGTACACCTTAAACTTACACAAAGACATATGTCAATTATATCTCAATTAAGCTGGGAGGAAGAAGTACGCCTGGAAAAAAAGAACAGAGAAAGTGGAAGAAAGGAAATAATTTTAAACAAAAACTACAAGAAGATTTTCTAGAACAGAAGGAAATGAGTCTCCTTTGAAGAGTGCCCAGCAAAATGGATGTAAAAAGATCTACACCAAGCCACATCCTTATACAATTTGAGAACAACAGGAAAAAAGAGATGATCCTAGAAGGATTAGGTCACACAAAAAGAATAAGAAATAACATTATCAATCTGTCTAAAAGCCACACCAACATGAAGGTTAGAAGGCAGTGGAACATGACTTTCTTATTTCTAGGGCCAAATTATTTCTGGCCTAATGTGTATATCAATCCAAATTATTAGTCAAAAAATAGGGTAGAGAAAAAAACATTTTCTAACATTAAGCATATCAAAATTTTACCTCTCATGAATTCAGTATCATGAAGCTACCAGAGGAAATACAGCAAGGAAGAGGAAGACATGGAATTTGGAAAACTAGAGATCCAAGGGGAAAGGAAAAAGGAATTCCCAAAATAGCATTTCTGCAGATCTTAGCAAGCAACTATAGCTGAGGAGACTGGAATTGTGTCAGATTTATGAGCAATTTACCAAACAAAACTGGAGCAGATATAGTAACTGATAAGACTTGACTCCGTGGAAAACTGTAATGAAAGGCATTTTATCGAGCTCTTGGAGAGGATAAAAGAACCAAGATGTCATAGATTAAAGAAAATTAAGCAGATGAAAGAAAAAAAATAAACAAAAGGAAAAGAAAATTAGGTAATTCTCAAAGCAGAAAAAATATGATTCTTAGCTGAAAAACAAAACGTTGTACAAGAACAGAAATGTAAACAAGGCACACTACTTGGCTTGACAGTTAACCTTTCTTACGTAATTATACTATGGAAAGAATGACCATGGATTTAACAGAAACTTTTAATATCACCATACACAGTTAAAGCAGCAGAAAAGGGGGACATAAAAGAGGTAAAATCGGGGCTTCCCTGGTGGCGCAGTGGTTGAGAATCCGCCTGCCAATGCAGGGGACACGGGTTCGTGCCCCGGTCTGGGAGGATCCCACATGCCACGGAGCGGCTGGGCCCGTGAGCCATGGCCGCTGGGCCTGCGCGTCAGGAGCCTGTGCTCCGCAACGGGAGAGGCCACAACGGTGAGAGGCCCGTGTACTGCAAAAATAATAATAATAATCATGCATTATTTAATTGGTTAGATACATGGAAGTAAATGCCAGAAGTAATAAACAAAACACTGTAAGATAGTGTTGGGGAGGTGGCAGGCATGACCATTTTTAATAATGTTTAGCATTATTGGACATTTTAAACCATGATTATGTATTTATTTAATTTAAAGTATTTTTAAATTATAAAGGTAAACATAACACCCATACAGGAAACTCACCACTGTTATATGAACAACTCTCCACAACTTATATTTTTTAAAAAGACTATTCATCTCTTGAGAACTGTGATGACAGATATAGCCCTGGAGGCCTTTGAGAATTTGTGAAAATACAGACTAAAATAAAATTCAGAAAACTCTTTCATATATTCCCTTTAATGAGCTCCTGTGCTATATAACTAATTCTATCATTTGAGACTCCCAGATTATCTTGATGGCAACATTTAGAATTTTTTGTATTGCAAAAAAAGTGGAGACTGCTATGTTAATAAGTCCCACGTGTGTTGAAACTCAGAGTTTCATTTTACATTGCTTCTTGGCCCTTTTAATTCAATTTTGTAACTCAAAATGCCTCAAGATTTGATCTGTGTGTGGTCCAAATGCTGTCAGTAGCCTAGTGAAAGATTTGATATTTTTATTGTCAAATATGTCTCCAAAAGTTTTAACCTCCTTAATCTCTCCATTACTCCTTTGTAAAGCAGGCTAATGCAATATTGGCGTCACAGTGAGTCAATGAAGAAGCAACTCAAAATACAAGGAAGGAAACTTGTCAGTTGTTGGAGGCTTAGCGGGATATCTTAACTACTTTTCCAAACTCTTAAGGATAGTAAGTTTGTTGGCTGTAGGACTGTTACTTGGGTTTTTTTAAAAAAAAACACTTGTAAACCAGATTCTTGTATGAGAATTTATTTACTGTGTCTAATTTGTTGGAGCTTAAATTTTACTTTTAAAGTAATTAGAAAAAAGAACTAGTAATTAAGGGAACTGAGATCCTAGTCCCAGTTCTATCAATCATTCAATATATTCAACAAACACTTAATGAACACCTCAAAGCCCTGTCCTAAGATATTACAGATGTGTTAAGTGGATGGCGAACAAGATCACTCCTTAGGAAGAAAGATCAAATTATCTACACTACAAGCTTACAGGTTTTCCAGATAATTTTAAACCCTTGATGATAAGGTGATGTCAGACCTTTAGAAACTCCCTTTCAGGAAAATGACTCACATTTAGAGGATGATTATTGCAAAGTATAGACTCTACTTCATCTCAAGCCTTGATTTTTATTATTACACATAACCACAGTGTCCCTGAGAAATGCAGGGAAACAAAGCAATTAGTGTTCCACAGGGTTAGAGCTGCCCTTAGCTACCTGACTTTTATAAAGTAAACATTTGGAATGTTAACTCCTATTTTGCTATTGCAGGAGGGAGAGGTGTTGATAAGCCAACAGAGCCTGCTTTGAAACACTTTCATATTAAAGGGAAAGGATTTAGTTTGTATATCCAACCCTCATGGGCATCTTCCTATACTAATTCCTTGACTAGTCCCTTACTCCTTGGTCTCTGCATCATTACATACCTCTTAAGGCATTTCTCTAAGTATTTCAAATGGTATTGAGTACGAAAATAGTAAAATAAATAAATATGCTAAGAAAGCAGGAACTTTAAGGTCTATGAGGAAAATCACCTAATATAGTTCTCTTTGTATCTATTAATAAAGACACAGAGAACAAGGAAACAAGTCATCTATTCATTAGCTCCTGGATATCCCTGAGACATTTTTATTCTAGTCTGAAATTTTGCTCAGTTGAGGAGCATTGTGAAGCTATTAAGGTTTAAAAACTCTGACATTCATAGTAAGTAAGGATGGGTGAATTCAGTTGCTTAATTATAGACATTTCAGTTAGGGAAATGGATAGCATCACAGTACTTACTGTTATTTAAGACAGAAATTATAGTGTACAAAAATTCAGTTCAACTCTTCTGGTATAATCTCTCCCCAACCCAGCTAAAATAATTACTCTGCTTTGCATCCATTAGAGTAGCCATTAAGTCTTGAATGTTCCTTCTATGTGAAAAGAGTGTGCTTTTCTCTCAAATTTAAATCTCTCAATATCTTTCTAATGTCTTTTGCATGTGTACTGAATCCACAGTAATCAATAATCATTCGATTCTACCAAGATTTTCATTCCTAATAGTCAAATATTCTTTTCCTATATTTTACCCCTTTTCACAATGTTTTCTCAAAGCCCACTTCACATCTTCTTCTGCCCATCAGTCCAAACACCAGCACTCAATGGCATAACCACTTCAGGCAAAATGTGAATTTCATTTCTTCCCTCACTGAAGCTTATCTAGTCCCATTTCTCCCCAAGTTGTTCTACAGATTCAACCCAATTCCAAATAAACCCCAGCAGGCTTTTATATAAAAATTGTCAAGCTGATTCTAAAATTCATATGGAAATGGAAAAGACCTACAATAGGCAAAACAATCTTGATAAAGAACAAAATTGAAAGACTAACACCCCCTGATTTCAATATCTAATGTAACGTTACAATGTGGTATCAAGATCAACAAAGAGATCAATGGAACAGAATAGAGAATCCAGAAATGAACACATACATATATGGATAATTACTTTTTACAAAGGTAAAGAAATTTCAGTGTAGAAATGATAGTCTTTTCAAAGAGTTCTCAGATAAAACAGCAAAAGCATGATTCTATAAAAAGCAAAACGATAAACTGGACATCATCAAGATCAAAAAACTTTTCTTCTGCAAAAGATATTGACAAGAAAAGGAAAAGCTATATAGGGTGGGTAAAAATACTTTGCATATCCAACAGAGGACTTATATCCAAAATATACAAAGAACTCTCAAAACTCAGCAGTAAAAAATAAATAACCCCATTTTTTAAGCGGGCAAAATATTTGAACAAATACTTCACCAAAGACGACATGCAGAAGATGTACAACTAACAAGCATATGAAAAAGGTCCCAGACTTATTAGCCATTAGGGAAATGCAAATTAAAGCACTGAAATAGTACTAGACACACCTAATAATATGGGAAAAAAAATTTAAGGCTAAGAACTGACACCACCCAGTGCTTGTCAAGATCGTGGATAAACTGGAACTCACATATTTTGTTGGAGGAAATGCGAAATGGTACAGCTATTCTCAAAAACAGTTTAGCAGTTTTTTTACTGAGTGAAATATATACTCACCAACGATGCCACATTCCTCCTAAATCTTCAATCACTCCTTCTCAGTTACCCTCACCTGCATCTGGTGTTTTACCTAGAATATACTAATATCTCTAAAGGCTCAGTTATTGTCCCTCTTCTATTCTTATACTCTACTTTCCTATACTGTGTTTTCTACCCAGGCAATCTAATCTACATCTATGACTTCTATAAACATCCAATCACTGATAAGTCCCAATTTTATATCATTATTTTTGACCTGTTCTACAGCTTCAGATCTACATATCTGCAAGAACTCCTGGATGTAACAAATGGATCAAAGTTGCCTCAAACTCAACATGTCCAGAAGTTCTTTCCTCCTAAGCTAGTTTACTTTGATGTTTCCTTGTTCACTGAATGGTACAACCATATATTCAGTTCCAGACTGAACAAGAATCAACACTGACAAGTCTCTCTTCTTTACCACCCCTTCCTCTGTGCGCTATTAATCACCAGTCTAATGATGTTTTCTTTAACTGTCTGTGAATTCCATCCTTTCTTTTCATCTCAACCTTATTAGAAGCTATCATCATATTTCCCCAGGACCACACCTAGACCCACCCAGCTTATGCCATTCTCCTTTCATCTACGCTGTCTCCCTTCCCTAGTCCATTCTCAAAACAGTACATGAGCTAACCTTTTAAAAATACAAATCTGATTTTATCATTTTTCTGCTTTAATCCTTTTTCATATTGCTTTTAAGATGAAATTTCAAATTCTTATATCGCCAAGTCCCTCTATAATCTCCATCTCTAGCCTCGAGTCACACCATTATCACTCTTTTATCTAAAGTCAGTTCCTTGAAAGTGCTGGCCCTTTGCACATGCTGTTTCCTGTTTGTAAAATGAATTATTTTTTCCTTCCTTGCTCTTACCATTTTACAAAGTATCTATATTCATTACTCCAATCTCAAATCAAACATAACTTCTTCGGAGAAAACATCACTAACTATTCAATCTAAATTAGGCTCTCATATTATGGTATTTCATAGTTCACAATACTGTCTTTCACAAAGTTTGCCAATTTGAAATAATAGATTTATTCGTGGATATTCTTAATGCATCTCCCTCTCTATGCTCTAAGCTCCATTAAATCAATAACCATAGCTGTTTTGCTGGGTGCTGTAACCCTAGCACTTATTCCGCCTCTGGTACATAATAAAGGCTTAATAAATATTTAAGGTAGAAATACATCTGTATATTATAGCTACAGAAACTGTAACTTAGAAAGATAATAAAACTTGCTTCTAAGTCACACTGCGATAAGGAGGAAGCAGAATTCACATCCAAGTATGTAGAATTCTAACGTCAATTCACTTATTCAGCTGAACCCCTCCCTTTATTTTAACTGTCTCAGCTAATCAGATACACAGAGAAACTTATGACAGGTTTGCCCATCCTTTCCCTTTAGTTTAAATAGCTTGGATGAACAGTTTCAAACAGCAATTATCTCAGCACAGTGCCAACTGCCTGAGCCTACAGTACCCACTCCACTTATGCAGTAGCAAATTCTAGATGACCAATGAGAATGACAGCCAGTCTGTATGACTGACATGTAAGCATAACTAGTGAATCAAAATGTTTTTTACGAGTTAAATTTATCCTCCATTTTGTCCAGCAGCTGGCAAAGCTATAATTGGCAACTGTGAGGAAACTGTTTGCCACATGCAGGTGGTAGAAGAGAATTAAATTAGAAACACATGAAAATGTGGTTTTCAGCTGTTCCACAGTGCTACTTTGTTGGCCAAGAAATAAATGGAATTTCTACTGGCCTGAATTTCCTGAGATTTTATATTTGAGTCAAACGAGTTCAAATTAAGGGCAAGACTTCCCAAAGAACAACAACAACAACAAAAACACGTGGCTTTTCCTTTTGTGTCTCTACTATTTCATATCGAGCCTAAGTTGGAATTATTGAGTTATAATGCTGGCTGACTTGGCTAACGTTAACTGCTGACATTGACATTTTTTCTCTATTATTAAATGATTGTCTAATACAGTTTAATAACTTTCTTTTGAAATTCCCTTCATAAATTTTGACAAAAGTTTTGTCAGAATTTTGAAAATAAAAATAAAAAATGCTGAAGTGGTATCTTCTATCACCCAACTGGCAGGAATATCTGTTTCTTATAAATACAGAAAATTATTATGTCTGTAAATAAGGGAAAGTTGATGTTTAATATGATAGATTCCTCTGATAAAAATGTGGGGGTTTTTTTGTCTTCCTTTTCTGTTACTTTCCATTTCCTATATTTATATTATCAGATTTTGGATAGTGTTTGCTCAGTAACTTTCGTTAAAAGTCTATCATTGTTCTTCCTGTTCACTCTCACCCTGTGTTGCTGAAAAGAGAAAAATCCATTTAAAAAAAATAGAATTGAACAAGAAGAGGTAATATATATCAAACTGCAAGGTAATATATATGATATACAATTAATATAACAGTGTAACATAATACAAATGAAATGTATGAAAGATGTGAAGGTACAATTTCTCTAGGTGGTGTGTGGTTACAGGTATTCCTTAACTGTAAGAATTCAGAGAAAACAGAAGAAGCTTATCCAAATCTATCCCAACCAAGTCACAAAGATTTAATGAAATTATCCGTCTTAAAACAATGCTTTAAAGAGCAACTCCAACTTCCCCTTGCCCCCAAGTCTCTCACTCTTCATTATGTCAGAGCATTCTCTTGTGGTATTTCCTACCCTAAAATGAATACTATATTAAAATAATGAAATAATAGGGCTTCCCTGGTGGCACAGTGGTTGAGAGTCCGCCTGCCGATGCAGGGAACACGGGTTCATGCCCCGATCCGGGAAGATCCCACATGCGCGGAGCAGCTGGGCCCGTGAGCCATGGCTGCTGAGCCTGCGCGCCCGGAGCCTGTGCTCCGCAACGGGAGAGGCCACAACAGTGAGAGGCCCGCGTACCGAAAAAAAAAAAAAAGAAATAATAGTGATTCCTCTGAGATCGTGACTGCCTGTTCCTGGGGCCTAGCTTCTCTTGCTTCTGCAGGAGGTGGAACCCAAAGAGTTGGATCAGGCATCAGCCTGATAATCCAAACAATATATACACCCCTTCACCAAGACTCATCCAACCCTAGTGATGCCCCTCTCCTGCCACCAAAATCTGGGGTCTAATTCTATGAGATACCCAAGATTGTTACATCAAATAAGGTTTTCCCCTCTCCGCTAGCCATGGATATATTCGGCACTTGATGTTTTCTCTAACAGGTTTCCTACCATCAGCTTCTTCCTTCCCTTCTAGTAAATTCTATTCATTCAATAAACATTTACAAAACACCTACTCTTTTCCAGGCTCAGTGCCAGGCATGTCTCTGAGGGACAGAGACCGTCCCTCTTCTGGCAGAGATTAGACAACTAATATGAACATCGACATGTGTAACTACAAATCTGATGTTATGGTCTCTCCCTTATCGTTCACAACTCACATGCATGATTCCCCCACATGGACTTCCTCAAAACAATATTTCAATAACTAGATTTTTTAAGTTTCTTTAAAGGAACAATAACTTTTAGAGGTACATATAGCTGATATTTTTACAACACCTCCTGGAATGCCACAAAATGAAGAAAAACAGTAATTCTCTATTAGTATTAGTATGATTCAGAGAAAAAAGTCCCCAATTTCCTCCCATTCTGGTTTTAAAATAATGAAGCTTAGACAGGGCGAGGTGCATCGTAGTTAAGTTTCAGTATTTTTGGTTTGGTTCCCCATTAATGCCTGTAGTTTTATAAGAGATGATATAAAGCAGTTAATCTAGTAGTTTTTGCTCCTTACTAAAACATGACAGGAAAGAGTTTTGTGGACAAGTCGTGTAATATTGTGGTTCTCAGCCCTCATGAGATCACCAGAGTCACTTGGAGAGCAAAATAAACCAAGACAAAACAAACCTTGTTCAGGCACCTCATTGGCGCTGGTATTTTTTTTTTAAAGTACTCCAAGTAATTCTCATGTGCAGTCAGAATTAAGCTGTAACCTGCAAATCCAACATAACCATTTGCTTATGGATTCCTGCACTCTCTGCCAGAGTCTCCTTCCCAACTTTTTATTCACTGCCCCATGTCCAGAGTTTCATGTAGATTTTTTTTATTGCTAGAGTATACATTATTTGATCATTTCAATTTGCCCTCTGCAGCATGCTTACAGAGATACTTTTCATTTTTGCTGACTGTCAGGTAACTGATTTCTCAGGTTTTCCCATTCTAGTATCCAAACTGCCTAAAAAGTCCTACCTAGATCATTCCGACCTTTTCAACAAAGCATATCATTGCTGCCTTAACTTACAAAATGTTATGCCAGAGCCTACTGAAAAGCATTACAGGTTTCATTTCAATGATTTCTAGCAATCTGAAGCAAAGTGTTTCTACTGATGCAACACTATTGCTCACAGATTCTTCCATAGCTCACGACAAATGGCAGCACATTTTCTGTCAGGAAGAAAACAACTAGCCATTCTTAGTAGTATCAAACATACAGATAGGGAAAGTATTTTTCTACAGAAAATCATCGTAAGGATTTTTTTTCAGGGACACATTTAAAAGCACATTTACTTATGTGTTTTTCGTGTACATAATGAAAGCATGAAACTCTCATTTATTTTTAGTTAAGTAAATAAAAATCTCTAAATGTCTACTTCATAGTTAGTAGAACAGAAAAAGAATGAGAAAGGGAAGAAAGAAAGAATAAGAGGAGAAAAGAAAGATATCTCAAGAGATTAAAGGAAGGGAAGACACGTGCATCAGGAGGAGTTTAGAGCCACCTCATCTCATCAGGTGGTGCAGGATGTGCCCTACTCAGGGCCTCTAGAAAGTGGGGACTGGAGATGAACCTCAGATTTACTCACTTGTCTCCTGCATCTTGGTACAGGGTTGCATACTTCAAGGAAAGGACATCTTTTTTAAAAATTTGTACAAAGTTACCTATGGGTTTGCAGAAGTCTAGAGGAAGGCATTAAAGAGAAAAGAAATTGAAGAGCAAAGCATATGCCAGAGAGAATGGGGGAGAGGAAAGAAGAGCATGAATGAGAAGGAAAAGGAGAAAAAAAATGAGAAGAGAGATGGGCAAAATAATACCAGTGTGTCTTTGCAATGCCTTTCCTGTTAACTGGAATGACCTTAGACCCCTCGTTCAACTTGTGAACCCTTTCATGAAATGTCAACTTAAACACCATCTCTGATGGGAAGCCATTTGTGAATCTCCAGGCAGAATCGATCACTTCTGTACACACACATACATATACATATACATGCACATACACAGACACATACACTATGTATACAGATACACAGATACATATATATACTACACTAATTTACCAATATCCCCCACATATTTGTCATATTCTTCCACATACTATGAGTTCCTTAACAATAGAAACAAAGCTATGTTTGAGACCCCAATGCCTGATACACTTAAATTTAGCTAATGATTGCTTGATGGATAACTGAATATATGAAACACTATGAATATTTTTAAACACGATGGCATAAGATATAAAACAGTGTGTGTAGAAAAAGGAGCCTGGGTTTCTGTCAGGTTTAGATCGAATGACTTCTTCACCATCTCCAAGATGTGATCTTGAGTATATCAGTTAATCAATTAATCCTACATTTCCTCATCTCTAAAATGGTAATAATGACTACTTACATCATAAGATTACCAAAAATGATATAAATATGGTTTGAGAAACTTCCTCAGATAAAACAGCTCTATAATAAATATCATTCCCATTACCAATAAAAGAATGTTATAATCTATAGAGATGGAAAGCAGGTTAGTGGTTGCAGAGGGCTCAGGGTAGGAAAGAAAGTAAAAGAAAATGGGTACAAGGAATCTCTTGGGTGTGATTAAAAATGTTCTACAACTGGGTGTGGTGATATTTGTACAACTCTGTAAACTTACTAAAAGCTACTGAGTTTTACACTAAAAATGGTTATGATTACGATTCAGTAAAGCAGTTTTGCTTTTAGCGTTCCAGAGGGTTAAAGAAGGCAGTTGGTGGAAATTAAATGAAACATTAGCCATAATTGCTTAGACTGGGTTTTGGGCATAAGGGGTTTATTAAGCAATTGTCTTTAATTTTGCACATATTTCAGAATTTCCATAATGAAAAATAATTTGAAAAAAGAATGTTGTAATTAATGACAATTAAGTTTTATAATTTTAACATTGTTAAATTTACCTAGTTCCTTAAACTAGATATAAGGTCTCATTTCTTAACAAATACAATGCTAGTAAAAAATAAGAATAAAGGATGACTAGAAGGCATGGGCCAAAATCTTTCCAGCTGTCACTGAGAAGCATAGGTTAGTTGGAGGTTATTCTTAGACTGCTGCAATTATTATTTATATTACCATAGATATCATTTGTCTTTGCTAAACTGTAAAGATGAAATTTCCTCTTTTAGTGAAAATTCAACATAAATTTAAAGCAAGTAGTAGAGGGTTCTGAAACACAAAGCATCAAGAATCAGAACATTTACAGTCAATGTGTTCAAAACTAACGTTTGCCAACCCACTCACACCAGTTTTCTAACAATGTCTAATCCTTTATTTGGATTTCTCTGCATATCAGTGTACAATCAATCACACACAAAAACAGTTATAACTATCTACCTCCCCTTCTCTTCTCATTTTCCACATCCTATTGCTGAGCATTTTCTAATTATACCACTTGACATTTTCATATGCATCCCCAAATTTCCATCCACAAAAACGATTCCTTAGTTCGGGTCACATCAACCTTCGTGAAGATAACAGATCTCCAGCTGGTATTCCTACTTGCCTCTCTATGCTCTCCACATTAGTCACTCTCAATCTGCTTTTCTTCTGAGAAGTGTAATGAAATGTAATGAAAGATGTTGACAAGTATACAACCAGGTTTTAATGAAACTGCAAAAAAAAGCATGTATGAATAGTAGTAATTTATTCATGGCCATAACTATCAACAGTACCTCAATAATGGTCACTTTCAAAGATCCAAGTAGTTAAAAGACAGGCCAGGGGTATTGTGTAATTCCAAGCCAAGGGCACTGCTCTTTCTTCTCCAGTAAGGCAAATCAATCAACAAATAAATAGCATTATTAATAGAGAACATCTCCCAATACAATGACCAAATCACTTTCAACTTAAATTTTTCTATGGTTCCTTACTGTCTACAGAATAGAGTATGCATTCTTTAATGAAGTATATAAGTTCCCCCTCCCCATAACCTGACTCCCTTAACAGGGCCCTGCCCATAGCTTCAACCTCGACTCTTGCCATATTCCTAATCTATGTTCCAGCCATAATGAACCACTTGAACTTCTCTGAATTCTTGACTGTCTCTCCTATTTTAGAACCCCAAGAGTAGTTGTAATGTATAGGTTTTAAAATGAGGGCACTAAAGCTAACACAGTGCAAGCCATTGGTGAACAAAGAACATTCTCTGCAAGATATTGTAACAAAATAATAGAATTCAGAGGCCTCGTGCTCATCCACCTTATCCTAATCTTAGTTATCTTTACCACAGCTAATATTTTGTATTTCTGCTCCTAATCCCCAAATTTGCCGCTGGATCTGGAATCTGTACCTTCTTAATTTTATCACATATTAAACTGTCTCATCCATAAGAACAATGAAATAACTATAAAATTAATATTACAGCATATCATGTTGAGTATATGATACACTAACTAGTCATAGTTACTGAGCAAGTAGTTACATTTTTAAAGAAATTCACATGATTTTATTTGCATTTTACTTCAAAACTCTGAATTTCAGAATATTTTAAAAGTACTTAAAATACAAATATCTTTATAGAATTATTTGTATAAGAAAAAGTAAAATAAATAAGATGAAGAAAAAGAAGTGGAGGAGGAAAAGGAAGAAGAAAAATAAGAACAGTTGCACTTATTAATTTTCTAATTGCTAGATCTAGATATTTGGTTTTGACAATAATTTATGAAAAAAATGAGAATTATTTTATTTTAAAAACTTGTGTAATGGAAAGAAAATAATGCTATTTATGGCATTTCTTTCTATGTATAAATGAAAGACACCATTCTTCTGAGCATCTTCATGAGTTTGCACATGCAGTATTTTGAGTTTAGGAGCTGGAAAGACATGAATTTATTCCTCTGCAAAAATTGAGAATAAGTTGGGATTACTTGAGGCAAGAGAGGAAAAGGGGATAAGGCAAAAAAAATTAGGAAAATGACAGGAGGAAAAGAATTTAGCAAAGTAGTTTGAGGCAAAAGTGCTGTATGAGGTGAGATGCCCATTAATAATCCCCTGTTGTAGGGTAGCCAAAGAACTTTTAAGACAGAAATATCTGATTATAAGTTGGTTACGCTGTGAGAATGTTAAACCCCCAAACTCATTCAGTCACAGACCTCTCTCCTAAACTTAGGCAGGCATATGGCTTGAGTAACAGTTTTGTTTGTTTGTTTGTTCACTTGATGTAAGTCACAGAACAGAGATGAATTCCAGGTCTGAGCCAAACTTTAGAGGAGGTGAGATAATCTATAACCTGAACCAAGTCAACAGAACCAGAGGCTAAAAGAGGTTACTGAAGAATGAAAGTCCTAAGGGAATTTACACAAGTGCTGAAGAGGGCTGTGAACCTCTAAAGGGTCTGAAATGGAGGCTCAAGCTAAACATACCTACTTCTGAAGCAGCAGGAAGACCCCAGCTGATAATCAGACTATCTTAGCTTTCCAAAAATTTCTCACAGCTACCAAATGCTAATTGGCCCAAGTGGGTATTTGCTACATATCAAAAAAGGATACATCATTTGATATTTATCTAAGAGGAGCCACAGTGGCAATAGAATTTGATGGCTTACAGGCAAAATTCCATGGATTTGATGGTGATTACCAGCCCACTCAAAGCAGAAATATATAAAGAGTTCTGTTATACACAAATGAACCTATCTATGAGACAGAAACAGAATCATGGACATAGAGAACAGACTGGTTGTTGCCAAGGGGGAGGGGGAGGGGGAGGGGGAGGGCTGGAGGGGGGGGGTGGGGGTAGTAACTGAATCACTTTGCTGTACAGCAGTAATTAACACAACATTGTGAATCAACTATACTTCAATAAAAAAAGAATTCTGTCATAAAGTGCCATAATTATCAAGTTATTCATATTACAATCCTAAAAATCTATGCCCACTTTTAATAGATTAAAGAAATATGGCAATATTCATACTTCATTTATAAGGATATTGAAAAGAAACACCAAGCATTAACATTATTTTCTCTGGATAGTAAGACCGTGAGAAATGTTTTGCCTCCCTTCTTCCCATCCATATGAAATTTTTTTCAGAATATTTTTATTTTGTACTAGAAAACAAATTATAATTTTTAATTACTCATGAACATCTTAATTATATGGATGCAGCTGGAGATAAATGCATATCTACAATAGTTCCATGATTATTCTAATTACTAAGGCTACACTCCTGTGAGATTTCCAAATAAGAATCGGTATATATCAGTCTTCTTATTAGTTTTACATTTTCTTACAACTAGAAAGAGACTTTCAAAAGATAATCTGTTGACAATACAGTTTAACTTTCTCCCAGACTAAAGCTACTTTAGTCTTCCACTGAAAATGTTATTGCTTTTTAGCTGAATCCATTGAAATTGGATATTCCTTACCTTAGGTGATTCAGTTTTAAATGCTTAAGTCTACCAGGCTGCTGCCATATTTATCCTCACATCCATGTCAGCAACAGCCTGGGTGTCGCATTTATTTGTAATTGTTTTGTTAAGGATGAAGATAAGTGAAAATAAGAGAAAACTGCAGCTGCTCTGCTGGATGAAGTCTACACTCTAACCCTTTAGGGCTGTCCAATAAAGACCAAATTATTTTGTTCAGTAGAAACAGTGGAAAAAATAGAGGTGCCATTTCTCAGTAATTTAGGAGCCTGAAACATATCTTTTCTCAGGTAACGTGTGTGTGTGTGTGTGTGTGTGTGTGTGTGTGTGTAAAATTGAGAGACAGAGCGAGAGAGAGAAAGAGTTGTCAAAACTATAGGACTTATTTTTTTAAGAAGACATTCTGCTTTGAAACTTTAATATCAATTACTTTTTCTTTCTCAGCTATACAATGCTCTCATAAACCTTTAGAATATCACCCACTAATTCTTCACCCTGAATGCCAACCCTTGCTTTAGCAGCTGAAAAAATTTTACTCATTCTAGAACATTTAGTGCAAACTCTACCTTTTCTGTATCTTCATAAACTGCTTAGGCAGACTCATACTCACACTTCTATTCAACCAGATTACCCCTATAAAACAATTATCTTTTATTGAAACAAACTGTACTGTTCTTGAGGATAAAGACAACATAGTTCCATCATTGTATTCCAAGGACCAAGAAAATTAAATATTCTTGAAAAACAGATCTTCAGAGTATGGCTGCCTGATTCTAATACTCCAACACTTACTGATTTGGGGACATAGCAAAAAAGTGAAACTTTCTAAGTCTCCCTTTCTTTTTTTTTTAAATTAGGATGTTATTTTTTTTTTAAGTCTTTATTGAATTTGTTACAGTATTGCCTCTGTTTTTTATGTTTTGATGTTTTGGCCACGAGGCATGTGGGATCTTAGCTCCCAGACCAGGGATCGAACCCACACCCCCTGCACTGGAAGGCAAAGTCTTAACCACTGGACTGCCAGGGAAGTCCCTAAGTCTCCACTTCTTTATCCTAACATTGGAATGATGATGAATCCTACCTCATAGAAATGTTGTGAGGATTAACTCAGATAATATTTATACAACTCCTGAGACAGGGCCTGGCACATAATAAACACTCAGTAAATACTAGCTCTTGTTCTTGTCAACTGAAAGAAAACATACAATGTAAGATCAATGAGTTTCAGTTTTATGTGGGGACCTTAATGAGGACTATAGCTCGGGAAATAGCCTCTCAGCTCTGAGGAACAGCTCTGAAGAGATAAGGGACAAGCATATATATATATACATTTTTTGGCTGTGAAACACATGTAGTCAAGCATAAAAAAATAACTGCTAGTCACAAAGAGCAGATATCTCAAGTTAATGATTTTAGTGCTTTTCTGTGTATGCACAAATCTGGGGTCATTGAAATTTTCCTTAGATATGCAACTTAATTATCTAGGTACCCAAATATCCAAAAACACAGAATGCTTCATCCTGTTTTTTTCCATCCTGAATTCCCCTCAGGGCACACTGTTGGTGGGTTGTGACATAACCTTTTGTACAAGGGGATGATGAGCAACACTCTTTGTTCTTTTTGTTTACATTTTAATAACTAATAATAGCTCTGCTTTGTGTATAAATAATCTCATTTATTTAAAAATAAAAGAGAAAATTCAACACACATTTTATATTAGCATTATCATTTATCATACTCATTCTATACCATTTGGGTTAAAATGGAAAATCATTTTTATCAAGAAACTTTTATATTATGAATGAACTGTATTTCATTTACTTTTTGTCATTTTATGACTATCCTTTAAAAACTAATTGAAAAAAACTATATCTCATCATATTTCTGATGAGAAAACATAGACATGATACATTCTTGTTTTCCTTCTTCACTATCAAACATTTTACCTGAGATTTCCATTTGATGTAAGAAAGTTCTTTTCTGAACTAGAAAAAGTTAGGTTCCTAGTAAATTCCTCCAAGAGGTGATTAAAGTCACTGTCACAAATGACTGGATTTGTAGGTCTTTAATTTGACTTTTAAGTTACCAGTGGATCATTAGAGGCTACACATGCCATTCTTTTAAGTGTAGTCAATCTAGCTGAAATCCAAGTCATTAAATAGTAGCCCAACTGGGATGAATTTAGGCTGTGTTTACATCAAGAAAATTGTTTCCAAACATTTTGATACAATTATTTCTTAACACTACAAAATAAAAGTGCTAAAGTAATACAGATAATTTATGACCTTAAAATGTATGTGATGCATGTAGGAAATTTGGATCAAAGAAGTAGTAATCATTAAAAGATTGAAAAATAAATCCTTTGAGAACAGCACAGCACTTATATACCTTCTAAATCCTGTAGATGCTATTCCCCTAACCAAAATTCAATTTAGTGGTTTTAAGAAGATACTTGAGTGAATTAAGCCACTTAGGACTATTTCCTCCACCTCTAAACTATCATTAAATTAAGGAAAGAAAAGTAAAAAAGATTTTTATCTGTTATCTACTATCTGTAAAACACACGCATGTGCACAGTGCACCCACACACAGATATATACACAGCAAGGATTCACCTCAATCAACCACAGGGTTTCAGGAATTTCAGGAATATGAGAGATGTAAGGGATTGATAGTTGGATGAATCAGCCTAAGATTCAACACAGGCAAAAGAGAAGAGTGCCTAGAAAACAATGGGTAGATTTCTCCCAATGAGCACCTCGGAAGTCCCAGAATCAGAGAAACAGAAACTGGGAACAATAGAGAGTAATTTGGATGCAAACAAAAACAAATTACTTAAGAGTGAGGTCACCAAGAGGGCAAAGTAGGAAACCCTCACCCCTGTGCCTCCGCAAGGATCAACAATTATACAGCTATCCATGGACAAAACAGCTCTGGGAGAGTTCTGAAGTCCACTTAAGAAACTTCAACAGAGAAGGAACTTGACAATAACCACACAAAAAGGGAAGAAAGAACAGCTTCATTTTGGCTATATCAACCCATTCCCCAAGCCGGCATTCCTCACCGCCAAGAG
>NW_006799724.1:2332544-2336915 GCF_000442215.2 Lipotes vexillifer
TCCTCACAGCCAAGAGGAAACTCCCCAACTAGAAAGAATTTCCCTTCCTGGGAAAGGAAAAGCAAGACAAGTGACCAGTTTCCCCAGCCTTTCAGGGCACTATATGAAGGAACAGCTTTGGCTTCACCCCACCCAGAGACAAAGCTGAGATGTATAGAGAAGGTTAGGAACAAGGAAGAAGAGCCAGGACTACCAGTATCAGCCATGCAGTAGAAGCAACCATGGTTTCCAGCGGCCAGTTCTGAAGAGGGTGCCAACAGCTACACCACTGAAGAAATCAATGGCCAGTACAGACCCTGTGGACCTCCTGCAGAGTTTACCAGTTTTCACCCTACAAGTCTTCATGTTTGCCAGCTGTCTGACTCCTCAACAATCCCTCCCCTACCTTACCCCTGTCAGAGCCCAGGACCCACATCAGCAGCCAAACAAGGCCTCTACAGCTTCATGAGTACAAGACACCAGCCTCAACCTCCACTCTGACCCCCACCACTGTATGCACACTTGGAGCTAGGCTCTCAAGCTGTGCACCTGCACGGTGCTGACCTGATGCCTGTCAACAGCCTTCAAGATCCTGCAGCCACAGATGTGTTCACCAAGAGCCAAAGTCCTCACAACTCCTTGTGAGCCCCAATTCGACCCATTCTCTTACCACTGGGCTCACTTGCAGCTAGCTCCCTCCTACCAATGGGCTCACTTGCAGCTAGCTCCCTGAGCTGTGCAACTGAATGCCCCCAGCCTGCCTCCCATCAACAGTATTCACTGCCATGCACCCATAGCAAGACTCAGCACCCACAGTAGTGTACAGCCAGGGCCACTGCAACTGCTAGTGTTCCTGCATTTGACCCCAGCCTTTGCTGCTTGCACTAGATTCCACCATTATTTGTGTGTTTGCAACCAGCACTACCCCTACTGAGGCACTTGCAGCTGGCCCTCTCAGCTAAGTGTGCGTATACCACTGGCTCTGGCCACCACTGCTGTCTGCCCTGATCCCTAACCACTGAACCTGGGACTTACAGGACCCCATTAAGAAAAACAATCTATGTATCACTGGAGTCCAAAAAGATGAGAGGGAGAAAGGGACAGAAAGTTTATTTTAAAACATGATGGCTGACTCTCACCCTTAATTCAACACAGTACTGGAAGTCATAGCCAGAGATATTAGGCAAGAAAAAATAAAGGACATCCAAATTGGAAAGGAAAAAGTAAAACTGTCACTACTTGCAGATGATGGATATTATACAGAGAAAACACTAAAAACTCCACCAAAAAATAACCTGTTAGAATTAATAAACATATTCGGTAAAGTTGCAGAATACAAAATCAATATACAAAAATCTTTTGCTTTTCTATACACTGATAACAAACTATCAGAAAGAGAAATTAAGAAAACAATTCCATTTACAACTACATCAAAAAGAATAAAACACCTAAGCAAGGAGGTAAGGTATTTGCCCAAATGAATTGAATTGAATTGAAAATGAATTTCTGTCCACACAAAACCTGCACACAGATGTTTATAGCAGCTTTATTCATAATTTCCAAAGCTTGGAAGCAATCAAGATGTCCTTCAGTAGGTGAATGGATAAATAAGCTGTGGTATATCCAGACAATGGAATATTATTCAGTGCAAAAAAGAAACAAGCTAATAAGCCATGAAAAAAACATGGAAGACACTTAAATGCATATAACTAAGTGAAAGAGGCCAATCTGAAAATTCTACATATGATTCCAACTATATGACATTCTGGAAAAGGCAAAGCTATGGAGACAGTAAAGATCGGGGCTTAAGGGGTGAAGCACAGACGATGTTTAGGGCAGTGAAAATATTCTGTGTGATACCATAATGATGGATGCATGTAATTATACATTTGTCCAAACCCACAGAATGTACGTCACCAAGCATGAATCATAATGTAAACTTTGGGTGATTATGATGTGTCAATGTAGGATCATGAGTTGTAAGAAATGTACCACTATGGAGGGAGGGGATGTTGATAATGGGGGAGGCTGTGCATGTTTAGGGGCAGGAAGTATATGAGAAATCTCTGTAGTTTCTTTTCAAATTTTGCTGTCAACCTAAAACTTCTCTAAAAAAAACTGTCTTTTAAAAGACAGAGGCATTTAAATTTGTTAGAAATCTAGAAATGTATGTTCCTAACAGATGCATCTAAATTTTCACCAAAAATTGAAATAAACAAATGGTCTGAGATATACTAAATAAAGCCTTATTAGAAACAGAAGGAATGATGAGCATATATGAATTGAGTTCACAACATTAGGTTTATAAGAAATTTTTAAATGATTCCTTACTTTTTTGTATAAATTTATTTATTTTTAACCCCAAGCCTATATTCTGCCAAGCTGGAATGAAATTCAGACATCAGCCATTCTTGGGATTCCTCTTTAGGGTTGAATTAAGGTCTTGGGTTCCTAGTCAATACTAGGATATTGGGGGGTGGACTACTTTAGTCATCATTTGTTTATATTGAATATCACTTAGTCTTCCATTAGTCCAGCCCACATGGACCTTTCAGATCTTTTGTTCACTCTCTCACTTCTGTGGTTCACACTGGGTACCAAGTCTTTAATGAAGTTAGGATTTCCTGGACTAAAATCAGTTTCCCTGATGTACCTAGTGGCTATTCCCTCTGAGGACTTCCACATCTGAGATTCATTACCAGGGAACAGGGAGTAGATTTCTGTGGTACATGAAACCCACAGATCTTTCCCTCCTATCCCCAGCAGAAAAGGAAATTCTTTGCAATCTGTGGGAAATCCCTCTCTGTAGGCTCTCTTTCACTGGACCCTATTCTCTTCAGTGGGCTGAAGCTTTTGGAAACAAAATCCAGGAAATAAGTCTGGTGTACAACTTCTACTCCTACACGGCCAGAAAATGTCCAGTAGAAAAATTACAAAATTGATTGCCTGCTTGAGTAGGATGAGGAAAATGGGAAATTGCAAAAGAAAACACATATGAATGTGTCAAACATTTTTGTGCCACAATGATATACTACTGAGGTTGCTGAGCAATGTGTATCAGAGAATCTTATTTCACAAATGTATATGTGCACCTGCAGTTTCTATGGGGGTAACTTGGATAAGACATGACACATTTAAAAGAAACCACCCTGAATTTTTAATGAGAAAACCTAGGTGTAAAGGTTTTATTATTTTCATGGGTCTAAGTACTTCATTTCTCTGAGCCCGCAATTTCCTCATTAGTAAAATAAAGATTCCTTATAGAAATATTGGGGAATCATAAACATGTAGAGTAATAATATTATTATGATTTCTTCTACACTCTCCAGCCTATAAATAGAATGTATTCATTTATATCCTGAGAGTAAAGCTATAACTAGATGACCTTGCTCTTCAACATTTCTCCACTCTTTTCTCTTACCATAGAAAAGAAGGAAATTTGGTAAGTGTTAATTATTCTTGAGGGTCTTTTTAAAACTGGAGTGTGCTATACTCCTACTGAGTCACCTGCTTACAAAGTTCAGGAGTCCCCCAAACTAATATCATCTTGACACCAACACAAAATACAGCAGTCCCCAAAACAACACTTACTTTTGACACCAATTGCAAGTTCCCAAGACTATCTTCAAGTTCCATAATCTACTAGAAAGATTCAGAGAATTCACCAAAAGCTGTTACATTTATGGTTATGGTTTCTTACAGTAGAAGGATACAAATTAAAATCAGCAAGGGAAGAAGCACAAGGGACAGAGTCCAAGATAGTTCCACATCTGAAACTTCCAGCTGTCCTCTCCCAGTGGAGTTGTAGACAGTGCTAACTTCTCCAGGCAATGATGTGTGACAGTATTCATGGAATATTGCCAACCAGGGAAGTTCACCCAAGCCTTGGTATTCAGAGTCCTCATTGGGGTTTAGGCACATAGACATGGTTGACCACCCACATGACTGACTCTAAGTTTGCTGCCCCTCTGGAAGCTGAGCTGACACTGTTGGCCAAAAGCCCATACCATAAATCATAGTGTTAGATTTACACAGTGTGGCCCAAGATCCCAGGTAAACAAAGACACTCTTATCAGGCAGATCAATCCAAGGGCTTAAAGGTATCTCCCAGGAACAAAGGTCAGATCTCTCTGTGAGTAACGTTAATCTATACTACACAGCACTTTTCAAATGATAGAGTATAAAACACAGAGTTGTCAATGGTGTTGTTGTTGACTGACAACTCCTCAAAAGACCACCAGAAAACAAACAAAGCTAAATTGTTTAGATCTACTGTAATAAGGGAGCACATCACCATCAACAAACCATAATAGTGTCTCAAAAAGAAGAGGACAAGGGCTTCCCTGGTGGCGCAGTGATTGAGAGTCCGCCTGCCGATGCAGGGGACACGGG
>NW_006799724.1:2336942-2361713 GCF_000442215.2 Lipotes vexillifer
GGCCACACAGTTGAAAGGCCTGGCTACCAAAAAAAAAAAAAAAAAAAAAAGAGGACAAGAGAGAATACTATTTATAGAGTTTGGGGGTCTAGGATAAAGTGGTTTAAGGCTGGTCTCTCAAGGCAGGAAACTAATTTGGATTGGGCAAAGTTCATGATATGGTAGTTTAGGATTGGTAGGCACATGAGGAGCACATTGTGCTCTTTCTTCACAAGAAGATGAAACACATCTTCATAAGTGAACTGCTATTGATACATTTGCTATTTGCCCAGGTGAGCAATCTCGTCCTGGGTAAGAATTTCCTGAAACAAATATTTAGGCATGTTGACACAGGAAATCTCAGTTCTCACCCCTAATTGTTTAGTAATGTGGATGTAAGTGGTCTCAACTCTCAATGGTAAGAATAGAATTCTAAAGCTCATTTGGAAGTCTTACAAAAACAGAAAACTAGTACTACAAAAGATGGCGTTAGGCTGAAGGTTTCTATGAAGTATTTGAGTCCTTTCAGACAGTTGAGGGATTTTCCTAAAAATTTTGGCTCATCTATTAAAGAATAAACAATTAAAACCTTAAATCCTCCTGAGACTCAATCTCTCTATTTTTAACATGGAAATAGTACCTCCAATTGAGGTATTGAGCAAGATCGAATAGCTACTAAATGAAAAAGGTGGGATACAAACCCAGTCTGATGGACTTCCAAGCCTTCCACCATACCACCTTGCCTATTCTCATTCTTATGCTGCAGTAACTGAAAATTATGTAAAATAATATATGTGAAAGCACTCTCTAGAACTTGGTGCATGGTGGGTATCAGTAAATATTAATTTCCTTCCTTAATTTTTGAAGATTATTGCTCTCCATTTAAGTTCAATGACAAAGAGAAAAGGGTCTAAATAAAGGAAAGTAGTTAAGACACAACACACACCAAAAACTTTCTGAACATGTACAATAAAGTTCCTTCCCTGTTCCTTGTAAATGAAATAATATGCATCTATTTCTCTGGACTGAAGGTAGAGGGAGTAGAGAGGTGACAGTGGCAGGTAAGGGTTAAAATGGTTTTGGGAATTGAGGGTCATAAAATGAAGACTTTAAGAACTTCTGCACACATCTTTAATGTTTAAATGTTTGATAACCTGTGAATAGGGTTTTTGTGTTTGAAATAGTTCTTTTCCCTTTATCACCCACAGTCCCAAAAAGATTCTCCGTCACCTGTAAAGGAACTGTATTCTTTTTCAATCAATATGCAAGTCAAACTCAAAGTTCCATTTTAAAATAACAGTAAGAGTATTTGTCCTTGGACCTTTCATACTGGGTGACAGCAAGAGAGCATGGAAGGAGGACGTAAAATGAAACTGAAGAGAAGCAGGGTTGCTAATATCAAATGGATGGATACTGGCATTTTTATTTATTTCAGTGGCAACAGCCCAATGTGTTTGCAATGCCATGCCTTCCACAGAAAAAGTTTGGAAAGGTTGCTGTTAATAGGGTTAGTCAGATTGTCTTTTAAACATGCATGTTTCTAAACAAACATTCCTAAACTCAACTACTAAACTCAGATCTTCTTGCAGCAATACCTCACAGTTTTGCCAACTCACTGTCAAGACTGGGAAAGTTGGAGCATTTTCTTTCCTGGAGAATATTAAAAGCATCATCCTCAATAAATTTGCTTAGCCTTCAGATAAATTCTATTCTTTCAAATATTGATTGTTATTTTGAAATGGCAATCATATATATGGAAACCTCAAGTTCAGTCTGGTAGCTGATGCTTCGCTAAAAATTTAGATAAAGTCAGTTAAGATTGCAGTCAGCTGCATTCAGTAGAAACCGTACCACAATGTGGTTCATATGTAACAAAAGGTCCATTGGTGAGCGATCCAGAACCCATAGGGCTGACAGAAGAATTATCTAGGACTCACTTTCCTTCTAACTTACTGTTGTGTCATCTTTAGGGTCCCATTCTCATGATTATATGATGGCTACTCCATCTTGAGACATTGTATCTGCATTATAAGTAGGAAGAAGCAGGAGGATGGAGGGCAGAAGGTACCTGCCAGCTGAGTTTGGCCTATTTCCAAATGTTCCCTGAAGTTCCTTTCAACAATTTTTCCTTGCACTCATCGTTCCCAAACTATGTGCCAAACTACTTCATGGTATCATTACAAATTCACTGGGGCATAACAGGATATTTTAAATTTTTGAGGAAAGCATAGTAATATTCAACATCTATCAGACACTGACTGAACTACTAACTTGAGCAAATTTAGTTTCAACATTTACCATGCTATACTGAAATGACATATCTTTGAAAATCTGGGAGTTTGACAATACTATTGTTTAAAAAAATATAAGTACCATACGAAAATCAACGTGGAACAGGAAATGAAGACAACTGGGTCCAATCTGATTCCAAAATTTGAAAAGTTGTGTAGCATTCAAGGCACAAGCCCCCCATTAATATGTAATCTTGGTTGGTCAAGAACAGAATAAAAATAGTTTTTCTTTTAATTTATATGTATTATTTTTTCAAATAGGTATTACCTTGTTAGAACATAGATATTTACTAAGTTGTTTAGATGGAACCACTTAACAAAACTATTAGGCGTTTCTTTTGGCTTCAGGGCAGTGTGGAAAAATTACTGAGGCCCAAGAGCTCAGTGACTAAAAAAGTTTGCTAATCTCTGCCTTAAGCCTTTATCCATCTCTAGCTGCAGAGGAATATGGGAAGATCTGAACTTTTGTTAGACACGCAACCAGAGCTCTACTAGTAAAGAAAAAGGAGAGAGTAAACACTGAGCAGACAGCAAGAAGTTTCTGCCCCACAGATAGATCAAGAATTTTAGTCCTACTCCTATTTATTTTGCTTTTTGTAATTTTATTTTCAAGTCCAAGCAAAGGACAATGTAATAATTGGAAAAATTATGATAAATTACCAGTCAATACTCAGGCTTACTAATTACATTCTTAGATATCATCTTTGTGGATTTTGTAAAACTCACATCACTTTATTAGTTCAAATTATTATACATTCATTCATATATCATAAATTTAAAGTTATGTTAAGTGTCACTGTCGGTTATAAAGAATCTAATAACCACCAGGTATCTTATGAAGTTTCACTAACATTTACCAAAATGGTATTCCAACAGTTAAGAGAATTAGTTCAGCCTTCTAAACCCAACAGAGGAAGTAATTTAGAAATTTTAGATTCAATATCTAGTAATGAAAAAACTTTTAAGCATTTACTAAAAGAGCTTCAAACTGGCATTCTATACATTAAACCCATTCCAAGTCAGTAACCTAGGACTGTATTGAATTAAAAGAAGCAATAATTATCAGAGAACAGTGTTCTTTAAGTCTCTGTTTTACCACATCATATATATTGTATGACGACAATTGTAATGCAAGTATATAAAAGAGATGACCAAACAGTACTTAAGGAACTAAAATACCCATCTTAAACTTTACTTCGGCAAGTTGATATTCATTTAGATTATAGACCATTGGTATAATGTCTTTCCTAGTAATCACTCCCAGTATCACTTAACCTTTAAAATACACAGTGCCTCCAACAGCCTGAAGATTAGAAGCACAAAATATAAGGAGCAACTGACATCTTTTTTAAAAAAAACACAATATCCTTGATAAATTTGACAGACATTTTAATTCAAGCCAAAAATTGTCACCTGAGTCTATAGAAACTGGTTTAAGTATAGTACATATTATGAATTGACCCCACCCCTCTAAAAATAACAATAAAAGAAGCCAAAAAACATAAACTCAAATTGAAAGGCCTACATCTGGAAGTCTCTACTGCCTACTGTATTGTCCCTACTGTAATCCATATATTTCAGTTCTATTAAGAGGCCATCTCATGTCTTCCAGGGAAGTTTATAAAACATCCTTAATATAATAAAATTTTTTCAAAGAAAATAATATTTATTAAATCCTTTTGTTGACAAATAATTTCATCAACATGAGACTTAAAATACATCCACATAAGTTATACATGGCTAATCAAAAACAAATTTTAAAATTAATATTTAAAGTGAAAAACAATAGATTGGGGACTTCCCTGGTGGCACAGTGGATAAGAATCCACCTGCCAGTGCAGGGGACACGGGTTCAGCCCATGGTCCACGAAGATCCCACATGCCGCAGAGCAACTAAGCCCGTGCACCACAACCACTGAGCCTGCACTCTAGAGCCCATGTGCCACAACTACTGAACCGGCACGCCTAGAGACCGTGCTCCGCAACAAGAGAAGCTCCCATTCGACTAGAGAAAGCCCGTGCACAGCAAGGAAGATCCAATGCAGCCAAAAATAAAAATTAAATTAAATCTTAAAAAAAACACAATAGATTGATATATTAAACATTTTCTGAAGCTAAATTGTCATTAATGGGTTTAGTTGTAAATAGATAGTATTAAACTGACTTTGATTTTGAGCATAATGGGATTTCATTCAACATTAGTGTTATCATAGCTTTTTTTTTTAACTTAAACCACTAAAGCATTATTTTGATAGGCTACTCTACTTAACAGTGGATACCAAAAAACATTAACATTAAAACAATCATTTAAAAATAATTCCTTATTATGTATTTTTTTAAACATTTACTACTAATGAATTGATTCAAGTCATTAAATATAAAGACAGAACCTCTGAGCAACATCTATCCACAATAAAATATGGTAAACACATGCACCTGCACATGCATACTATATAGTTGATTCTTTTGAATCTGGAATGCCATGATAAATTTATTCTCCCGAAACTTTTCTTTATTTGAACTACTGTGAAATGTTTAAATGAGATTGAGATGAAAATTGACCATCTCTTAAAAAACATCATTTATACATTAACTTCTGCCAGTATTCTTTTCTCAGTACTGTAAAATAACTAAAGTAGCACATTTCTCCAATATTCCATGTTTCTTTCTTGTCAGTTTAAAGCCACAGTTTATTAAACAACTTAAAGAATTCTTGTATTAACATGCCATGTAACTTGATTGCTTACTGCAAAACATAATTTTTTTCTTAATAATGGCTAAAAATTCAACATGAGTACAAGAGCAGAAATGGGATAACTTGTGTTATTTTGACACTAGAACATGTCATCTTAAGGGTCAGACATTTTTACCAACACTCTGAAAGTCAAATAACATTAGATGTCATTTGATACAATGCAATTTTGGACACAAAAATCATGGCACGGAAACAGCATGACTTACAGGTGAGCTTCAGCTAATGCAGAATCTGCACTGATTAAAAAATTTCACCATCGGGCTTCCCTGGTGGCGCAGTGGTTGAGAATCTGCCTGCTAATGCAGGGAACACGGGTTCGAGCCCTGGTCTGGGAAGATCCCACATGCCACGGAGCAACTGGGCCCGTGAGCCACAACTACTGAGCCTGCGCATCTGGAGCCTGTGCTCCACAACAAGAGAGGCCGCGAGAGTGAGAGGCCCGCGCACCGCGATGAAGAGTGGCCCCCGCTTGCCACAACTAGAGAAAAGCCCTCGCACAGAAACGAAGACCTAACACAGCCATAAATAAATAAATAAAGCAAACTGTCAACAAGTAAAAATAAAACAAAAACAAAAACAACAACAAAAAAAAATTTCACCATCATAGACAATTTACAAACTGTCCTAGAGGATGCAAAAACACTTGTGCTAATTCCTCCTAGTAATCTTAGGCAGTAAGTACTATTATTATTTCCACTTAAATATATACTAACAAAATTAAGTATAAACTCCTAATCAAAACAAAGTTAAAAATTAATGTTAAAACTAAAGTAAAAACATTAAATTTCAGTTCAAGTTAACATATAGAAATTTTTAAGATAAATTCTGAATGTAAATTGATGAAGCAAATAACATTAAAACACCTAAAATAATGATTCCATGCACAAATACCAGTAACTATGTACTTTGTTCTTGGGGTGATCATATAATTTGTCATCCTGATGGGACATTTTCAGAGTGAAGAGAATTGTTATTAATAATTATACTGAGGAGGGCAGAGTCAAGATGGCAGTGTGGGAAGACCCTGAGTTAGCATCTCCCCACAACTAGGGCGCCTGCCGGCCACTGCTGAAGAACACTGACACCCAAGAAGATGGGAGGGACATGATGGGGGACAGAGCGGAGGAGGAGAAGTGGAGGCCAGACAGGATCTGAGCCTCTGAGGCCGGGGAGATCAGGAGAGTAGGTGGGAGGGGCAGGAGAGGAGAGAAGGGCGTTTGCCCCACCCCCTTGGGCCCAGGAAGGCTGCTGGGCTCCCAGGTGAGGTCCCCCGCCCTCTGAGACCAGGTATGGGGGGCACGTCTGGGCCCCTTCTGTTCCTTGAGCCTAAGCCCCTACCCCCACAGCCCCAAGGAGCTTTTCCAGCCCTGTGGGTCCTTAGCATAGGCTCTGCCCACCACCCAAACCTCTCCCTTGCTTAGGCCCCACCCTCCACAGTGAAGGCCATACCCCCCCTTTTTTTTTCCCCTTTTCCCTCCTCCTCTTTTTCACTATTATGGTACTGTTATAACTTCCAGTTGTTGAATCATCTATATTTTTATTTTTATATTCTTTCTAACATATGTTAGTTTCCTAGTCTAATTTTACTTTTTACTTTGTCTTTTTTTTTTAATTTATTTATTTTATCTATTCATTTCTGGTGGCATTGGGTCTACGTTGCTGTGTGCAGGATTTCTCTAGTTGCAGCGAGCGGGGGCTACTCTTCGCTGCGGTGCACAGGCTTCTCATTACGGTGGCTTCTCTTGATGTGGAGCATGAGCTCTAGGCACTCAGTCTTCAGTAGTTGTGGCTCACAGGCTCTAGAGCGCAGACTCAGTAGTTGTGGCACACAGGCTTAGGTGCTCCAAGGCATGTGGGATCTTCCCAGCCCAGGGCTCGAACCCATGTCCCCTGCATTGGCAGGTGGATTCTTGAACACTGCACCACTAGGGAAGCACTTTACTTTGTTATTGTTCTCTCTTTTTTTGGGGGCCACCCCACATGGCTTACAGGATTTTGATTCACGAGCTAGGTGTCAAGCCGAAGCTCCTACAATGGGAGCTACATGTCAGAACCACTGGACTAACAGAGAAACTCAGACCACAGGGAATATTCATTAGAGTGAGGTCTCACAGAGGTCTTCATCTCAGCACCAAGACCCAGCTCTACACAACAGCCTACAGACTTCAGTGTTGGAAGCCAAAGGCCAAACAACCAGTAAGAAAGGAACATAATCCCACTCATTAAAAAAAAGAAAAAAAAATGAGAGGGCAAAAAAATATGTCACAGGGCTTCCCTGGTGGCGCAGTGGTTGAGAGTCTGCCTGCTGATGCAGGGGACACGGGTTCGTGCCCTGGTCCAGGAAGATCCCACATGCCGCGGAGCGGCTGGGCCCATGAGCCACGGCCACTGAGCCTGCGCATCCGGAGGCTGTGCCCCACAACGGGAGAGGTCACAACAGTGAGAGGCCTGCATACCAAAAAAAAAAAAGACAAAAATATATGTCACATATGAAGGAGCAAGGTAAAAACCCACAAGACCAAATAAATGAAGAGGAAATAGGCAATCTACCTGGGAAAGAATTCAGATTAATGATAGTAAAGATGATCCAGAATCTCAGAAACAGAATGCAGGCAAAGACTGAGAAAATACAAGAAATGTTTAAGAAAGATCTAGAAGAACTAAAGAACAAACAAACAGAGATGAACAACACAATAACTGAAATGAAAAATACACAAGAAGGAATCAATAACAGAATAACTGAGGCAGAAGAACAAATAAGTGAGCTGGAATACAAAATGGTGGAAATAACTGCTGAGGAGCAGAATAAAGAAAAAAGAATGAAAAGAATTGAAGACAATCTCAGAGACCTCTGGGAAAACACTAAATGCACCAATATTAGAATTATAGGGGTCCCAGAAGAAGAGAAAAAGAAAGGGACTGAGAAAATATTTTAAGAGATTATACTCGAAAACTACCCTAACATGGGAAAGGAAATAATCACCGAAGTCCAGGAAGCACATAGAGTCCTACACAGGACGAACCCTAGGAAATACATGCCAAGACATATATTAATCCAACTAAAAAAAGATTAAATTCAAAGAAAATATTAAAAGCATCAAGGGAAAAACAGAAATTAACGTACAAAGGAACCCACATACGATTATCAGCTGATTTTTCAGCAGAAACTCTGCAGGCCAGAACAGAGTGGCAGGATGTACTTAAAGTGATGAAAGAGATAAACCTACAATCAAGATTACTCTACCCAGTAAGGATCTCATTCAGATTCGATGGAGATATCAAAAATTTTTCAGACAAGCAAAAGCTAGAAGAATTCAGCACCATCAAACCAGATTTACAACAAATGTTAAAGAAACTTCTCTAGGTGGGAAACACAAAAGAAAAAGACCAACAAAAACAAACCCAGAATAACTAAGAAAATGGTAATAGGAACATACAAATTGATAATAACTCTGAATGTAAATGGATTAAATGCCCCAACAAAAAGACACAGACTGGCTGAATGGATACAAAAACAAGACCCATATATATGCTGTCTACAAGAGACCCACTTCAGACCTAGGAACATATACAGACTGAAGTTGAAGGGATGGCAAAAGATATTCCAAGCAAATGTAAATCAAAAGAAAGCTGGAGTAACAATACTCATATCAATAAAATAGACTTTAAAATAAAGACTCTTACATGAGATAAGGACACACACTGCATAATGATCAAAGTATCAATCCAAGAAGAAGATATAACAATTATAAATGTTTATGCACCCCACATAAAAGCACCTCAATACATAAGGCAAATGTTAACAACCATGAAAGGAGAAATCAACAGTAACACAATTATAGTAGGGGACTTTAACAAGCCACTTACACAAATGGACAGATCATCCAAACAGAAAATAGAAAATAAATAAGGAAACACAAGCTTTAAATGACACAATATACCAGATAGATTTAATTGATATTTATAGAATGTTCCACCCAAAAGTAGCAGAATACACTTTCTTCTCAAGTGCACACAGAACATTCTCCAGGATAAATCACATCTTTGGTCACAAATCAAGCCTCGGAAAATTTAAGAAAACTGAAATCATAAAAAGCATCTTTTCTAACCATAATGATATGAGATTGGAAATCAACTACAGGAAAAAAACTGTAATAAACACAAATACATGAAGGCTAAACAGTTCACTACTAAATAACCAAGAGACCACTGAAGAAATCAAAGAATAAAGAAATACATAGAAACAAAAGACAATGAAAATACGACAACCCAAAACCTATGAGATGCAGCAAAAGCAGTTCTAAGAGGAAAGTTTATAGCAATTTAGTCTCACCTCAAGAAACAAGAAAAATCTCAAATAAACAATCTAACCCTACATTTAAAATTACTAGAGAAAGAAGAACAAAGAAAACCCAACGTCAGTAGAAGGAAATACATCATAAAAATCAGAGCAGAAATATATGAAATAGAAATGAAGGTAACAATAGCAAAGATCAATAAAACTAAAAGCTGGTTCTTAGAGAAGATAAACAAAATTGATAAACCATTAGCCAGACTCATCAGGAAGAAAAGGGAGAGGATGCAAATCAATTAACTTAGAATTGAAAAAAGAGAAATCATAACTGACACCACAAAAATACTAAGGATTATAAGAGACTACTACAAACAACTATATGCTAATAAAATGGACAACCATGAAGAAATGGAAAATTTTTGGAAAGGTACAATTCTCCAAGACTGAACCAGGAAGAATTAGAAAATATAAACAGACCTATCATAAGTAATGAAATTGAAACCATAATTTAAAATCTTCCAACAAACAAAAGTCCAGGACCAGATGGCTTCACAGGTGAATTCTATCAAACACTTAAAGAAGAGGTAACGCCAATCCTTCTCAAACTCTTCTAAAGAACTGCAGAGGGAGAAACACTCCCAAATTCATTCTATGAAATCACCATCACCCTGACACCAAATCCAGAAAAAGATATCACAAAAAAAAGAAAATTATAGACCAGCATCACTGATGAAGATAGATGCAAAAATCCTGAACACAATACGAGCAAACAGAATCCAACAGCACATTAAAAGGATCATACACCACGATCAAGTGGGATTTATCCCACGGATGCAAGGATTCTTTGATACACACAAATCAATCAATGTGATACACCACATTAACAAATTAAGGAATAAATACCGTATGATCACCTCAAGAGATGTAGAAAAAGCTTATGAAAAAAATTCAACACCCACTTATGATAAAAACTCTCCAGAAAATGGGCATAGAGGGAACATACCTCAACATAATAAAGGCCATATATGACAAACCCACAGCAAGCATCATACTCAATGGTGAAAAACTGAAAGCATTTCCACTAAGTTCAGGAACAAGACAAAGATGTCCACTCTTGCCACTCTTACTCAACATAGTTTTGGAAGTCCTAGCCACAGCAATCAGAGAAGAAAACGAAATAAAAGGAATACAAATTGGAAAAGAAGAAATAAAACTGTCACAATTTGCCAATGACATGATACTATACATAGAAAATCCTAAATATGCCACCAGAAAACTACTAGAACTAATCAACAAATTTGGTAAGGTTGCAGGAAACAAAATTAATGCACAGAAATCTCTGGCATTCCTATACACCAACAATGAAAAATCAGAAAGAGAAATTAGGAAACAATCCCATTTACCATTGCAACAAAAAGAATGAAATACCTAGGAAAAAACCTGCCTAGGGAGGCAAAAGACTTGTACTCAGAAAATTATAAAACACTGATGAAAGAAATCAAAGATGACATAAACAGATGGAGAAATACACCATGTTCTTGGATTGGAAGAATCAACATTGTGAAAATGACTATACTACCCAAAGCAACCTACAGATTCAATGCAATCCCTATCAAACTACCAGTGATATTCTTCACAGAATTAGAACAAAACCTTCTACAACTCGCATGGAAACACAAAAGACCCCGAATAGCCATAGCAATCTTGAGAAAGAAAAACGGAGTTGGAGGAATCAGGCTTCCTGACTTCAAACAATACCACAAAGCTACAGTAATCAAGACAGTGTGGTACTGGCACAAAAACAGACATATAGATCAATGGTACAGGATAGAATGCCAAGAGATAAACCCATATACATATGGCCACCTAATTTATGACAAAGGAGGCAAGAACATACAATGGAGAAAAGACAGCCTCTTCAATAAGTGGTGCTGGGAAAACTGGACAGCTACATGTAAAAGAATGAAATTAGAACACTACCTAACACCATACACAAAAATAAACTCCAAATGGATTAAAGACCTAAATGTAAGTCCAGACACTATAAAACTCTTAGAGAAAAACATAGGAAAACCACTCTTTGACATAAACCACAGCAAGGTCTTTTTTGACCCACCTCCTAGAGCAACGGAAATAAAAACAAAAATAAACAAATGGGACTTATTTAAACTTAAAAGCTTTTGCACAGCAAAGGAAACCATAAACAAGACAAAAAGACAACCCTCAGAATGGGAGAAAATATTTGCAAATGAAACAACAGACAAAGGATTAATCCCCAAAATATACAAACAGCTCATTGAGCTCAATATCAAAAAAACAAACAACCCAATTAAAAAATTGGCAGAAGACCTAAATAGACATTTCACTAAGGAAGACATACAGATGGCCAAGAGGCACATAAAAAGATGCTCAACATCACTAATTATTAGAGAAATGCAAATCAAAACTACATTAAGGTATCACCTCATGCCAGTCAGAATGGCTATTATCAAAAAAATCTAGAAACAGCAAATGCTGGAAAGGGTGTGGTGAAAAGGGAACCCTCCTGCACTGTTGGTGGGAATGTAAATTGATACAACCACTATTGAAAACAGTATGGAGGTTCCTTAAAAAACTAAAACTAGAGCTACCATATGACCCAGCAATCCCACTACTGGGCATATACCCTGAGAAAAGCATAATTCAAAAAGAGACATGTACCACAATGTTCATTGCAGCACTGTTTACAATAGCCAGGACATGGAACCAACCTAAATGTCCATCAACAGATGAATGGATAAAGAAGATGTGGCACATATATACAATGGAATATTACTCAGCCATAAAAAGAAACGAAATTGAGTTATTTGTAGTGAGGTGGATGGACCTAGAGTCTGTCATACAGAGTGAAGTAAGTCAGAAAGAGAAAAACAAATACAGTACGCTAACACATATATATGGAATCTAAAAAATATATATATGGTACTCGTTAACCTAGTTGCAGGGCAGGAATAAAGATGCAGACATATACAGAATGGACTTGGGGACACGGGGTGCGAGGGGGAAGTTGGGATGAAGTGAGAGTAGCATCGACAATATATACACTACCGAATGTAAAAGAGTTATCTAGTGGGAAGCAGCACCATAGCACAGGGAGATGTGCTCAGTGCTTTGTGATGACCTAGAGGGGTGGGATAGGGAGGATGGGAGGGAGGCTCAAAAGGGAGGGGACATGGGGATATATATATGCATATGGCTGATTCACTTCGGTGTACAACAGAAACTAACACAGTATTCTGAAAAACAAAAAATAGTGACAACCAGTGTAAACTGAAAAAAAAAAAAAATTCATGGAATAGTATAGGAATGGGCAAACTATGAAACCTGGCCCACTTGCCTGTTTTTGTAGAGCCTGTGAGCTGAGAATGATTTTTACATTTTTAAGTGGTTGAAAAAATCAAAAGAAGAATAATATTTTGTGACATGTGAAAATTATATGAACTTCAAATTTCAATGTCCATAAATAAAGTTTTATTGGAACACACACACACAAAAAAAAGATGTTGGGGGAGGGAAGACTTCTTGAATATGGAAGAAGCCAGTCTCAAGGCTCTGAATTTGAATCCTAGATACAGTATTGCTTTAAGATTCATCCCAGGGGTGTGATGGGACAAGGAGCAGGCCAGTTGGATTCTGCCCCAGATATATATATATATATATATATCTGAAGCACTTTGCTGTACATCTGAAACTAATACAACATTGTAAATCAACTATATTTCAGTAAAATTTTTTTAAAATAATGAAAAAGATAGTAATTATACTGAGACAACAAGCATATACCAGGACTACATCTGGAAAACTGAAATATGTGGTCATTGTACCTCTCTCACACATTTTTTTTCAGCTCAAGGAGATGCCTCAAATCTCCAGCCATAAGATAAATATCGGCAGAAATGCAGGAAAAAAAAAAACTAAAAGTAGTTATAAAAGCATAGAAAAATATTCTAAATTATCACAGTCACTTTTCATTTTCTCCAAGGGCCAAAATCTTTTTGTAAAAGTACATGCACAATCTTTGCTACAATTTGTGAGTTGAACTAATAAAATATTAATAACACCCCAAAAGATTTAAATCACTTTTAAGGAGTCATTCTTTGTTCACTTGGTGATAAACCTAAAATGTGATTCTTTTGGAATTGCTTCATTTTCCAAGGCAAAAGATTCGAGATTTTTAGTAATACTTCATTTCTACTAAGCTAAATTTATCATTTGGAATCAGGGGAAAAGTGCTGAATGAACAAGACATTCCCCCCACCGAGTAAGTTGAAAACAAGAGCTTAAGTGGTTATTGTGTTAAATAAAACAAAAAAGGGTATGTTATGATTGTTGGGGATTTAAGAAGTCAAACCAATAATATTTGCTTGTTCCCTTCCTAGCTTTGAGAATAATTGAGAGATAGATTCAAATTTCACACAAAATGTCACTCTTATTTCTAATGAAATGGGTTGGAGTATATGGTTTGATCTGCAACTTTGCCAGGAATCTTAATACTTTCCCTGAGTAAGACAGACATATCTTCAGACCAAAGCAGTACAGGACTGTCCAGGATTCCCCCAAAGGCAGGCAGAAATAGACCCAAATGCAAGCACTCTGCGGCAGTCAGGCTGAATAACACAAGACGAAGGGAAAGAAGGAGAATAAAGTGACTCAGTTCCTCCTCCCAAACTCACCCAGGTGAGTCATTCTCTCTCAGAGAAATAAATGGAAGACAGAGATAGAAACTGGAACATTATACTCCATGAAGTCCCTCCACATGGAAACAAAAGGCCAAGGATACAGAGATTTCCTTCAGGGATGTGTGCTTCACAATTCCTATTTGAATACTGGGGAAATTCCTAGGAAATGCCAACTTATACTAAAATTAAAATGGTTTTATTTTTAGTCAAATTTCAGTAAACCACTTCATAAAGAAAGGAAATGTTTGTATGCTTGTGCATATGCTTTTGTCTTCCCAGGGACCTATGGACAGAAAGTAAATTCAGTAACTTTTATTGAAATTCCTATATACTACAGACATAAGAAAATAAATAGCCATGTAATTAAGGAAAATAATTAAATATGAGAACAGATAGGAACCATAGGCCATAAAGCGAAAACCATCAGAATGTTGTGGACAAGAGATTCAGTAGGGTCAAATAAAAATTTCAAACGATGAAGACTATTTGGTCAGGCCTAAAAATTACAGGGATTTCAAATTAAGTAAATTACAGAGATTTCAATAAAGGGCTGAATAAGCTACATTTGAGAGAAATGGCTGCTGTATTTAAAATGAGGGTGTGTGTAAACCTGTAATACTATCACAATGCCAAGATTCCTGATAACCTTTTTTATATACTGTCAACACAGCAAGAAAAAATGGTGATCTGATTTCCATTTCTGGTCAAACTCTCTGTTCATGTGATTTCTGAACATCAAGGACTGTAACAGTCCCTGAAACACGGAAGGATACTTCCTGGAAGTGCCAGAGCTGCTAATGTTTAATGGCCATCATAATGTCCTAAGTAGAGTATAACTTGACAGAATTGGTTCTGTGACTTATCACAGCAACTACCTTAAAGTTACATATGATTTTAAGAATAACTCCCTGACTCAATATTGATAAAAGTCTTCAAATATTTAAATTTTTACCAATGTTTAGCTAAGAAAAATATACTTAAAATCATGCTTGCTTGTAATCATACCTAAATTGCAATGTCACCCAATTTCTCAAAATGTGTTTTTGTAACCTTCAGCCCAGCTCTCATCTAAGCATCTAAATAATTAAATTTTACTGAATTCTATCAGAGAGTAATAGTTTGTTGAAGTCTGCTTTTGAGATACAGATGAAATCTTTTTACCCCATCACAAAGGATCCGTTCTCTATTCTTGCAATTATTTTGACAAAAAAGTTTATTGAAATATATTCACCTATTTTAAAATCATTTCAATCTATCAGCTGCTCTCAAATTTTAGTTGTTACTTATTATTAGTATGTGCACTGAATGTAACAAGCACAATGTTGTTATTTATCAAAATTATTTCCACCATATATGTTCTAATTATGTAATTATGAAATAAACTTGGAACTGTTCCCTATGACAGAAAGATAAATATCAAATTTCAAGTTAGAGTTGACAACTTTTTTTCTACTTCTTAGATTAACTCTATTTTTCTATCGAGTACTCCCTCATTCAGAGGATGATGTTATTTTGTCATTATAGTGTTTAAGAAAGAACATTAGAGGGCTTCCCTCGTGGCACAGTGGTTAAGAATCCACCTGTCAATGCAGGGGACACGGGTTTGATCCATGGTCCAGGAAGATCCCACATGCCGCGGTTCTACTGAGCCCGCGCACCACAACTACTGAAGCCTGTGCACCTAGAGCCCGTGCTCCGCAACAAGAGAAGCCACCACAGTGAGAAGCCCACACTCTGCAATGAAGAGTAGCCCCCACTAGCCGCAACTAGAGAAAAGCCCACATGCAGCAACGAAGACCCAATGCAGCCAAAAATAAATAAATTAAATAAATAAATTTATAAGAAAAAAGAAAGAGCATTAGATTAATAAATCCCATTTTTCACTAAAACCCCATAAATATCTTCACACTTTGTACTTTAATATTTCCTCCAGTTCCAGTAAGACACTGTTCAAACAATATCCTCAATACAGAGGAAAGAGCATTAGCCTTATCAATTCCTAAGCCATGATCGTTCCAGTGGATTCTATTTCAGAGCAAATTTTATCACAAATTTAATCCCAGAATACTGGAGCTATATACTATTGAGCACACACATAAAATTAAATATCAACATAATTTAATTGATAGGAAATATATATTCTTCACCTGTAGGAGAATAAAATAAGAAGAGAATTTTTTCCCTTCAGTCATATTGAATTGGAATTAATACGAAATTCTTCAACCCAAGGCAATCCTGGACCTTGATTACCAGCATTATGTATATTCTAAGGAATTTCTACCAATAGAAATTGGTTTGTGTTAAGTCAACCAAAAGTCATATTCCAGGAACTTCTGACTTAAGCATACTCATGTAACACTATTCCCTACTCAGCCCTGCCTTTCTACATTTGCCTCTGTCTGGAAGGCACCTTTGGGCATTTCTTCTTTCTAAACCGTATCAATTTTGCAAGGCCCAGCTAAGGCTCCACATCACCCACGAAGTCTTCTCTGGTCTCCACAGTCTACAGCAATCTCTCCCTCATCCCTGAATGCATATGGATATGACTGTCTATATAACTCACAGATATACAAATATAGAGCTTATGACTTGTTTCCCTAACTAGACCAAAAGTTCAATAAGAAACCAGACTCTATAGCCAGGATTATCTACTAAAGACAGTAGGGAATAATAAGAAGAATTATATACTCAGTAAATTTACAAGATAGAAATAAGCACAATCCCTGCTCCCTTATTTCAGTTTATAAGAGCACATATAACCCTCATTAAGTTATTTGACTTGATAGTAAAATGACTAATAAATATTTGTTACACTGATCTATTTATTCAGAATGGCATCACTCCCTCATTGTATAAATTTCATAAGAACTAAGGCATTCTGATGGGATTTTCCTGCCCTACTCCCAGGCGTTATACATGACTAAAACAAATGGCTCAAACACGTCCAGTCTACAGTCCTTTACTCTGCTTGCTGAGCTACTGATTAGTGCACACAACATCACTAATTATCAAGGAACTGCAAATCAAAGCCACAATGTGATATCGCCTCACACTTGTTAGAATGGCTATCATCAGGAAGACAAGAGATAACAAGTGTTGGCAAGGATGTGGAGAAAAAGAAACCCTTGTGCACTGTTGATGGGAAAATAAATTGGTTCAGTCACTATGGAAAATAGTATGAAAGTTGCTCAAAAAATTAAAAATAGAACTACCATATGATCTGGCAATCCCACTCTGGGTATATATCCAAAGGAAATAAAAACAAGGTATGGAAAAGGTATCTGCACTCCCATGCTTACTGCAGCATTATTCACAATAGCCAAGATGTGGAAACAACCTAAGTGTTCATCCACAAATGAATGGATAAAGTAGATGTGAAATAACACAAACACACACACACACACATGTGTAATATTATTGAGCCATAAGAAAGAAACACTACAACAAGATGCTAAGTGAGGTATGAGACAGAGAAAGACAATTACTATATAATATCACCTACAGTTGGCCCCTGAACAACACGGGTTTGAACTGTGCAGGTCCACTTACATAAAGATTTTTTTCAATAGAAAATACTAGAGTATTTCACCACCCAGGTTGCTTGAATCCACAGATGTGGAGCCACGGATAATGAGGAACCTCTTATACAAAGGGTAGAGTAAGTTATACACAAAAATCTCACTGAGCAGAGGGTCGTCGTCCTTAACCCCTGTGTTGCTCAAGGGTCAGCTGTATCTGTGAAATCTAAAAAAAGCCAAACTCATAGAAACCAAGAGAGAATGGTGGCTACCAGAGGTAGGGGGCCTGGGGAACTGGGGACATGTTAGAGAAACAGACTTGCAACTAGAAGATAAATAAGTTCTGGATATCTAATGTACAGCCTAGTGATTTTAGTCAATACTGCATTATATACTTCAAAGATGCATTATATACTTTCTTAAAAAATGAAATGATAATTATAACATGATAGAGATGTTGGCTAACACTCCCCTGGTAATATACTGCAATTTATAAACATATCACACCAACACATTGTAGGCTTAAACTTCCACAGTGTTACATGTCAATAATATCTCAATAAAAGTAAAAATAAATGGCTCAAGTGAACTGCCTAGTGAACCTATAATATGGAAATCTCCATTTGTCAGTACAAACTATTGCATCCCTTTGGCCTTGAGGCAATAAATAATTCAACTCTAATCTCAACTAAGAAATCTCAAAAGATTCTCAAATTCTTGTTACAGTCAACAAACCATATAAAAATTAGCACAGATATTTATCTTAAAGTATTTCTCTTCTCTTTTACAATAAAAATTCTTTGCAGAGGGACTTCCCTGTAAGTCCAGTGGTTAAGACTTCGCCTTCCAATGCAGGGGGTGCGGGTTCGATCCCTGGTCAGGGAGCTAAGATCCCACATGCCTCCGGGCCCAAAAAAAAACAAAAACATAAAACAGAAGCTATATTGTAACAAATTCAATAAAGACTTTAAAAATGGTCCACATCAAAAAAAAAAAAGTTCTTTGTAGAAATACATGTTAGAATGCACACTGTTTTAAGTTCAGCCTTAAACTGATAAAGTGTCTATTTGTTACGTTAGGTCCCAGGTCATACACTGTACTAGTACATGGGTCAATAAATTTTGCAATTCTCTAGGGCTAAAATATTCACCCTAATCGCAGACTTTCAAATGGGCACTGTTGTTCACAAAGCTAGAAAGTAGCTCCAATTCTTTCCCTTCTTAAACAATGAGATCACAGTTCAAAGACCTCTGGGTTCTAATGATCCTTCACTAAAAATGACCATCTGTTTTATGAATAAAAATTTATTCACTGAAGTAAGATTAAATGTTCTCTAGCTCTTCTAAATATTAAGATAGGTTATGATGAATAAAAAAATGAAATCAGTGCCTAGGTTTTAATAGGATCAATTATTTTCATCTATGTTGGTAGGTTAGGGTGGATCATGAAATCCTTTACCCACTTGCTCTCAGCAAAAAATTGCAACAACAGATTTTACAAAAGAGATAACCTCAGCTAAATGGTGTATTACATATATTTCAGAGAAGCAATATAGAATAGTGGGGTTAAAACTGATCTCTAACGCTACACTGTCAGGGTTTGAATGCCAGTGCTGCCTCTCTTTAGCCTATAGCAACGTTGGATAATTTGCTGACCCTCTCTGGGTTTCAATAATAGTAGAACCTATCTCACAGAGTTATTGAGGAGGTACTGCATGCAAAGGACTTGTAATAATGCCTGATATATAGTAAGCACTGGCTAAATACAAATTAGAGTTTGCTATCCTTATTTTTTTTTAAGACTTTTTTTTTTAGCAAGTAGCTTTCACTACCTAAACCAGAAAAAGTAATACTTTCTAATTTCAGAAACATTAGTCACTAGGTCTCAACGCATAAGTCACTATCTCTCAATGCGTAAATATATGTATTAAAGGTAGACTTCAACTGGGCGCTAAATGAAGAGAAGGGTAAGATAACAAAACATTTCATGAAAATAAATAACTCAGTGGGAAACATTCCTGATGTTGCCTAGCTGCCTTCCTTTTGATATCCTGCCTGTCAAACCCACCAGCGACCCGAAATAAGTCCAGCTGTTCAGACCACATCACCCTGCTAAGCCTTTCAGGCTACTGGGATCCAGTTCATGTCTTCCTGCCTTCCCTCACTGTTTGCTCCTGGAGTAAATATGTCCAGGAAAGTTCTTCACCCACAGAGAAGCTACCCCACCAATCTTGGTTCCTTGCCTAAACCAGAAAATAACCGTGAAAGAACTGAAGTAAACTTCTTTTGTAATGTCTCTCATAACACCATGTACAGGAATGTCAACATCATTTTCTTTAAAAAAAAACAAAAAAAAAAAACCCTCTAATTTAACAGACTAATGTATTGTTTAAAAATGTATTCTCTTAGTGACATCCATTAATCCAAAGTTGAAATGTATATTTGGCAGCTTATTTTCTCTGTTTTAAATGAACTATTATTTTAATCACAGGCATCTGCAAAACAGTTTGATTTTTATTAATTAATGTGTGCTAAATTACTTATGATGGACTCACTCTTTTGCTAGAGGTAAAACAGATCTGGTGTGTGGTTATTAATCCCCGGTTTGCCCCATACAAAATTATTAATTGAGGTGGAATTTTTCTGCCAATGTACTTTAATTTCTCTTATCCAGATGAAAAGATGTAGGAGTGTGACTGACTGGCCTGCCTGTCCAATGAAGGTAGTAATTTTTCGGTGCCTGTCAGCTTGAAGACAGTGTTTCACCCCAGTGTTTTCTTTCAAAGAGCTCCAGAGGAAATTTACAAAGATTAGGAGAGGCACAATGGGACTATAGAAAAGTTATTGGCTTTTTTTTTTCTTCTTCTTCTTTTACACATTGTATACACAACAGTGACATCTTCTGGTTGGCTGGAATACTGACATTTGGACCAAAGCTTTGAAGCCATGTCCCACTTCTTTTCTGATCACTCATCAAAACACACCTGTTTTTGCATTAAAATACTATATTAAATATTCCTGAATTAGAAGTCATCTTTAAATATGTCATCAAAATTCCAATTTAAGTTTTTTAAGATAAAACATAATAGAAAAGCAGATACTTATTTCCTCAAAACAAATTTAAAACAGGTTAAGTGCAAAATTAACTGACATTAAAAATTCATTTGACATAATTAACAAGCCTGAGTTTAAGCATCTGCTTTGCAAATTTCACTTTTTAGGAAGTTCAGTAACAACTGAAAAAAATAATAAAAAAGAGAAAAGTTCAAGAAGATGATATTTTCAGGTTATTTTTAGTAAGACATGAGAGATTTAGGGAATTTGAGAGAAGGAAGGTCCTAATGATAATGACATTCCTTTCCTCTGACTTTTTTCAGAAGACTCTATCCCTGTGTAGAGCACCATGGTCCCCTGAGCATGTGCTAAGGGAATTATCTTTAACGCTAAACTCTCATTTCACTGATGCAGCTCTGTCCGAGTGCAGGCAGCCACACCAGAGCAGCATTGGGTCTAGACTGATTCTGGTGATAGCAGCCTCAAGGGCCCAGAATTCCAACCCCTGGCATAAGGCTGATATACATGACATGTTTATATTATGACCCCTTTCTTCAGACAACAGAGGAAGAGTGACTTCAGTAATTTCAAGGTGATTTTCTTGTACCTCTCTCACTAGAAAAGATGAAAAGCACCATGTATACTTATCATAAATCAATTAAATAATCAACACCAGAAAACTCTAAGCAAAGACTAAAGCAAACAATTTCATATCAGCAGCTGTTTTTAAGAGATGTAAAAAATTAAGAGAAATTGAATTAATATTATTCCTTCAGTTCATGAATGCAATACAACAATGCACTATACAAATTCTAGTCACATATTTTGAAAATAATTTAATCTTAAGAAGAAAAAACTGCAGATGAGGGTGATTTAAAGTTGTTTAAATAACAATAAACCAGATAAGCTTATTATTAAAATTATATTACTTATATTTATCCTATCATCTGGATCAACTAGTATCTCTCTTGGTAATAACAGCTCTTCACAATCTTGTTACTGTAAGTGTAAATAGATATTTGTAAGGAACAGACCATGAGATTTTTATTGGGATAACATTGACTCTATAGATAATTTGGAGAAAATAGACATCTTTATAATATGGACTCTTTCCATCATGAACATGATCTATCCCTCCATTTATTAATAATGATTGACTAGTAATATATCAACAGTAATGTTTTATAGCTTCTGTGTAGAAAATTTTCTGTATCTGTATTTTGTTTTATAATAAAAGGTTTAAAAAAAAAAGGCCATGAACATTTTCAATGTCAGGAAATATATTAAAGGATATAGGTCACATTCCTTGCATTTAAAAATTAAGACATTTACATTATCTGAAATTGCAAATCGAATTTGACCCAAAAAAAGCTATAAATAGGGCTTCCCTGGTGGCACAGTGGTTGAGAGTCCGCCTGCCGATGCAGGGGACACGGGTTCGTGCCCCGGTCCGGAAAGATCCCACATGCCGCGGAGCGGCTGGGCCCGTGAGCCATGGCCACTGAGCCTACGCGTCCAGAGCCTGTGCTCCGCAACGGGAGAGGCCACAACAGTGAGAGGCCCGCATACCGCAAAAACAAAAAATAAACAAACAAAAAAAAGCTATAAATAATGTGTAATTATCCCCTAAATGATGCATAAACTATTATGATTAATAGGAATTTACTATTATCAGGATTATATGAATATATTTCTGAATTCATAAAAAATTATACTCTCAAAAGTGACATAGATAAGTAATTGATTCATTTCCTTACCTAATCTATAAAAGCTATGCTGTTGTGTCTGGTATTGTTACTACAACAACCATAGTTGAGTTCTAAGCTCACTTTCAAAAATGTTCTCTCTAGGTGGACGGACCTAGAGTCTGTCATACAGAGTGATGTAAGTCAGAAAGACAAAAACAAATACCGTATGCTAACACATATATATGGAATTTAAAAAAATGGTTCTGATGAACCTAGGGGCAGGACAGGAATAAAGATGCAGATGTACAGAACGCAATTGAGGACACACACGGTAGGGGTAGAGGGAAGGGGAAGCTGGGACAAAGTGAGGGAGTACCACTGACACATATACACTACCAAATGTAAAATAGATAGTGGGAAGCAGCTGCATAGCACAGGGAGATCAGCTCGGTGCTTTGTGACCACCTAGAGGGGTGGGATAGGGAGGGTGGGAGGGAAGCACAAGAGGGAGGGGATATGGGGATATATGTACATATAGCTGATTCACTTTGTTATACAGCAGAAACTAACACTACATTGTAAAGCAATTATACTCCAATAAAGATGTAAAAAAAAAGTTTTCTCTGTAGAGAAATAAACAAGCCTCATGGAACAAATATGCCTACTACAACATTTTTCAAATAGAATTTTCATTGTCCTTCAAGTATACAGTAGTAAAATATGCAAAATAAAGGTATGGGCTGTTATCTGCTTGACAATAAAATCGACATTATTCCATGTAAGATATGCAGAAAATATAAAAATAAGTATTGTCTTTAGACACAAAGTGTAGAGTCTCTTAGCAATTTTACTCAAATTTATTAGGTAAATAAAATGCTAATATTGACTTGCCATTTATATTTATAAGAGTTCGGATGGAACAATGCAAGCTACATTGAACTCATCTGTACCACGATCTATCTAAACAACTGCATTAACCAAAACAACTTTTAAATGATCCAATATCAAGAAAACTCAAAATAATCAAGTTACATGATTACCAAGAATGCCATTCTAGATCGCTTCTATACACTACGTTTTATAATAGCTATTTTTAGTCAAAATATTGACTTTTTCAAAATAAATTTAAATGCTAATCTTTTAAAGATGTTTATCTTTTCCAAATTATTTGCAAGGTTTAATGTAATTCCAACCAAAGCTCCAATGGGATTTAATTTTACTTTTTAAATTTGGGTGACCTCTATTTCTTTAAATAAATGCTTACTGACTTATAACACATATAACAGAAAGTACACAGATCCTAAGTATATCTGACTGAGCTATGCCTCACTCTTCTAAGATTTTCATAACTCTTCTTCTCAGCTCCTTTTTCAAGCCAGGGTAGTTCAGCAGCAGTGGGCTTGGTAAAACAGTACACTCTCCATGAAACTGATTTGGGGAATTTATTGAACCTTTCTTTGTGAACTAGGTTACTATCAATTTTTATAAATATCTCATGTGTGTGCTTGGAAAGAATTTCATCTTCTTGCTGGGCATAAATTTATGTAAAAGCAAAAGTATCCTACCTGTATTATTCAAACAGTTTTTGTGTGTGTGTGTGTGTGTTTTTTTCTTGCAGTAAACGGGCCTCTCACTGTTGTGGCCTCTCCTGTTGCAGAGCAACAGGCTCCAGACGCGCAGGCTCAGCGGCCATGGCTCACGGGCACAGCCGCTCCGCCGAATGTAGAATCTTCCCGCACCGGGGCACGAACCCATGTCCCCCTGCATCGGCAGGCGGACTCTCAACCACTGCGCCACCAGGGAAGCCCCAAACACTTTTACTTATTTCTTACTATCTAATTTTCAAAGGAATATGTTAAAATCTCCACCTATATTTGTTGTTGGTTTATTTACTTATTTCTGTAGTTCTGTCAGTTCCTGCTTTATTTATATTAAGAATATATTGTTGGCTGCAAATATGTTAACAACTATATTAAATATCTTTGTATATCCTGTATGACATTTTGGCAATGAATTGTATTTTGCCTGAAATTAAATTTACAACTCCTGTTTTCTTGATTTATATTTGCCTGGTTATTTTATTTCCAAATTTCTAGTAATTTTGTAGTTACTATATTTGAAAACATTTGAAAAATCAATATGAGATTCTCTTCTTCTTGTCAGGGAGGCCCAGATCTGAGCAAAGAAGACTGAGGTAAGGAAGTAGCCTAGACCAATGGAAAGCCACTATAAGGAGTCATTCCTGTGTGCTTTCCCATAGAACAGTCATATTTAGCATACAGGTTTAGTTTTCCCCTCCCACATTGTAATATTCTTTAATTACCCAAACTCTTCTGGGCTATTGTTGAGAATAAATATGTAACATAATAAAGGAATATACAGTAGCATACTGCTGGAATACCTGTGTTCATGAATTTTCAGTAACCAGCACCAAGTAAAATGGGTTTCCAAAGGAGACAGTAGGTATAGGAAAGA
>NW_006799724.1:2361723-2382434 GCF_000442215.2 Lipotes vexillifer
AAAGAGTGTGTTACCATAAGGAAAACTAAAAAGTGGACAACTCAAGTAGGACAAAATAAAAAACTCAATGGTCTAACTCTCCAAAGAGGGAAAGACTAGCCCTGGGTGTACATTTAGAAACACATGCCAGTCTATGTTCTTTAAGTATAAAGTAAAAAATGAAACAGTTACTCCTGTCTACATAGTATATAAGAGGAAGTTTCACAGTACTTTTATCACCTCACCCCATTCTTTTTTTCTATTGGCTGATTTGGGGAATATAGACCCAGATTATGGTTTTTTTTTTATTATTTTCACCTTTTAAAATATAATTATCCTTTTTTATAATAATTTCTAAAACGTGCCTTTAATTCTGTGATAATATTTTCACTTTATGATTTCACTCACCACAAGTCCTTTCATATGATAACTTACAATTCTTGAGTTTTCAAGAATTTCAAGAATTTTGACCCGCTACCTGATCTAAGATTCTTTCTCTCTTAGCTAAAGCCTTGGAGATGATCACAGAAATCTCTCAACTACTCTACAGAAAAACTTCGTTTTGGCTCAGATGATGCAGTTGTTAAATCATGTTTCTGAAGCCATCTTCACCAGTTTTAAAGAACATGGAATTGGGCTTCCCTGGTGGCGCAGTGGTTGGGAGTCCACCTGCCGATGCAGGGGACACGGGTTCGTGCCCCGGTCCGGGAGGATCCCGCATGCCGTGGAGCAGCTGGGCCTGTGAGCCATGGGTGCTGGACCTGTGCGTCTGGAGCCTGTGCTCCACAACGGGAGAGGCCACAACAGTGAGAGGCCCGCATACCGCAAAAACAAAAACATGGAATTATCACTTCCTATCCTTCTTGTAGTAAACTCTTGCCTCCATTTTTCCAATGCCCATGTAGGTTTTACTTTTCTACGTCTTTTTTAGAATTCCAATCAGAGGTTGAGAAAGGCAAATCAGCTCTTTATTATGCCACCATTCTAACCTGGAAGTTTAATATTTCCAATCATTGATTTCACAGAATGCAATTTCTAATCTTAGTTTACAGGCTTTTATTGGACTGGCCAGTTGTGACTCCTAAATAAAGAAATACTCAATTTTTTAACTGATGTAATTAAGTTATCACCTCTCAGGTCTGCTCTTTCAGTTAACTTTTTTTAAATTATTAAACCTGAAAGAAAGACTAAGTCTCATAAATATTATTTGTCTGGAAAAGAAAACATATGAATCTTCTTAGATACACCAGAAGTATGCCTAGGGCTTCCCTGGTGGTGCAGTGGTTAAGAATCCGCCTGCCAGTGCAGGGGACACGGGTTCGAGCCTTGGTCCGGGAAGATCCCACATGCCACAGAGCAACTAAGCCTGTGCGTCACAACTACTGAGCCGGTGCTCTGGAGCCCACAAGCCACAACTACTGAGACCATGTGCCACAACTACTGAAGCTCATGTGCCTAAAGCCCGTGCTCCACAAGAGAAACAACCACAAATGAGACACCCGCACACCACAATGAAGAGTAGCCCTCGCTTACTGCAACTAGAGAAAGCCCACGCAGCAACGAAGACCCAACACAGCCAAAAATAATAAACAAATAAAATAAATAAAACAAAAAAAAAAACTATGCCTAAATGATGAATTAGTTATTTTTATAAATGCAACACACTTCTGTCATCATTCATAAGTGTTTTCATAACTAGTGTTTTGTTACAAAAGTAAATAAGTATTTCTTAAAGTGTCAACTTATAGGAATTAAGAAACAAGCCAAGGGAATTAAAGAGAACAAATTTACTTGCATTCCAGTATCATTTTTAAGAACCAGAGTCCCTTAGAATTTGAAAGAATCTTAGAGATCACCTAGTTCATCCTCTAAGGAAGTGCTCTTATTACTTCCACCCCTGTTCTTGACTCCAAATTACTTATCATATTATCATTTTTACATGATCCTCTAGGCTATAATCCTCAAACCTATGAAAAGCAATAATGAAGCAAAACACATTGTTTTCATTATAATTTGTCTTGCACATACTACTGGAAAAATGTTTGTTAGAGTAAACAATGACTAGTTGAACACAGGCATCCATCCTAAAAATCCCAGGCATACATCTTCATCTTCTGAATACTTTCTATAAAAGTGAATTTACTAATTTAGTCTTAAGAAATAAATTTTGTGTTTTTACAACTATAACTCTGCAGAAGTTTTTCCAAATGCTAGACTGAAACTTGCCTCTCTTCGGATTCCACCCTTCATTTCTTTCCAGCACTGATTCAGTCTGTTTTTTACTGCCTTCAGCCTTGAGCTGAAACATTGACTCTCCTGGGTCTCGAGCTTGCTGGCATTCAGACTGGAACTATGCTATTGGCTCTTGTGAAATACAAAGTGTGATCAGTGAAAAGGTGTACTACACTCCCAAAGAACTACTTGAATTTTCTAATATACAGATAGAAATCTGGGAACATGTGTAGAAATGAATATTAGGGTGTGGGATAATGGAAAAAAGAACATAAAGTTGGATCAGGCTACATTTGCTGACATGGACTCACTAAGCAGAGATTCTGCATTTAATGCAGCTTGGAGTGTCAAAAAGGTCCCTAACAATTTGATTGGTTCATTGGCTGAAACATGGGCCAAAAAGTTGCCCACGATAAGCAAGTTAGAAATGCCAGACTTTCTTTGGTTTAATGTAGAGGAAGGGATTCAGAGGCTTAGGGAGATTGGATTGTGAGAGTGGACTTACAATTTTAGATCTATTCAACCATAATGGGAGGGTCAAGAAGACATACCTTTCACCACAGCTATAAGGAATAAATTTGTGAGGGGAGCCCTGGAATCCTTGAAGAGCTCTGTGATCACTCTCCTCTGTAAGCCAGATTTTACAGTGGGAACTAGAGTCACTGTAACAAGAAACCTAAATGCAGTGGGAGTAACTGGATCCCAGGGTAGCATGGCCAATGGCAGCACTCAACTGTCAAGGGTAAGGTGGGCATGGTTACCATTATGGATGGCAGAGTCAAAGCCACAATCAGAATAATCTGATTTGCACAAACCGGTGGCGGTGGCTAATTGATCATTGTGGTGCTAGAATTGAAATAGATAGGAAGCCCACTAAATTCTTACTTGTTCTGTATAAGTAGAAAAGTTCTTAGGTCAAGTGAACAAATGGCTAATTGAATCATAAAAACAGAGTCATGGTGCCTTAGTTAATTCCCAGATTAGCCAGGTTACAGACTCAGAATCTCTTAAATGAAGTGGATGCCAAAAATGTATACTGTTAATCTTTCTCCAAGCCTTCCCCAAAGGGGACTTATAGCCTTTTACCAAAGTAACTGTACTTTGGCAAAAAGAACATAATCAGACCTTTCAAGGACTACTGGACAAAGTGGCTCTGAACTGACACGAACTCCAGGGGATCCAAAACATCACTGTGGTCCCCCAGCCAGAGTAGGGGCTTATGGAGATCAGGAGATCAATGGCATTTCAGATAAGGTCTCACAGTGGACTCAGTGGGTTCCTGAACCTATTCTGTAATTATTCCCCCAATTTCCAAAAGGCATAATTAGAATAGACATACTCAGCAGCTAGCAGAATCTCCACATGCTTTCTTATCAATTGCTTGAAAAACTTATCATATTTTCTCAAGTCTTCTCCAAGACACCTGTTTTCACTCCTTTTTATATTTCCTTAAATGAAATTATTTCTAGGGTCTTCATCATACCTAACATTGTATTATATTTTTTAATGCATGACTAATATTGAAATTGTATTTGCCAAAATCCCATGAGAATTTTTTTCACATGAATTGCCAACAAGCAGAGTCATTCTCAAATGCACTAAAGCAAACCATTTGAGCCTAAGTAATGAAACTTATATTTACTGCTGTTAAGTTTCACCTTCTTGTATCTGGACCTGCACTAAAAGCTATCAAGATGTTTTGAATCATAAGTAATTCAATAGGCAAACATTTATTGATGGCCTACTCAGAGTCAAGCCTGGTAATGGAGCTATAAAGATGAACAAGACACTGTCTTTGACCTCTAGTTGCTCAGCCTAGGAAGGGACATTAAAAGGTAAATAATATAAATAAGCAATGTGATAAGTACTGTAGGAGTGCCATGTTGAAAAAAAAATGAGTAGTTGCTGAGAGAAAGACGGAAAATACAATCAACACTGAACACAAGCTTGAGCTGCAGCTGCAGCTGCATCTGCATCTGCAGCTGCAGAGAAGGACAAACTGCAGGCTGAGAAACAAAAGAAATGAGCAGAAAAGATGGGAGATGAAGAAAAAGTAGAGAGGGAGGCCACTGAAGAGAGGAGCAGAGGGCATAAAAAGGTAAGATTGAGGGTCACTGGAAGAGACTGAAGGCTCTTGAACCCCGGATTTCCAAAGCCTGCCAAAGACCCCTTAAATATTACTATAAACTTTGAAGATAATTTAAATAAATAGGTCTTAGGTAAATTGGTGAATGTGTTAAAATAAAATACATATCATTTGGTGAATTGATCTTTCAACACCTAAGCTTTTGGTAAACTGATCTGGAGCCTAAGATTTGTAAGTCTGGAAGACTGTATTTTCCAAAGATGGCTGCAGAACTATCTCCCATGGCCTATGCTCTTCTACAAAGTGATCTTGTCCCCACTGAGGAGCAGAGTTTATTTTTCCACCATTTTATGACTGCTTTGATCAATATAATACAGCAACTACCATACTGTGAGAAGTCCAAGTTACTCAGAGAGGCAACAGGTAGGTGCTCTGCTTAACCACTCCAGCTGACCATCCACTGCCAACCACGTGACTGAGCCATTTTGGATGTCCAGCCAAGTCAATCTTTCAGGTGACTCCAATTCAAAATCTGACTGGAACTGCATGAGAGTGTCCAAGGACAAGCTGCCCAGCTAAGTCCACCAACCTATAGGAACTTAAGCAATAGTAATACATTACAGTTTTGAGCCATTAAGTTGTGAGTTAGTTTGTACCCATCGATAGTTACCTAGAACAAAAAGATTAAGAAAGACAGAGGAGGGGCTTCCTAGCTGATAAATAAGGATATTTGAAGTATGATGAAATTAACTGAATCACAGAGTGGTTAGGTTAATAAATCCTGATAACAGGGAAAGCAGATACTCTGTTCTCAAAGTTCAGGTGTGACCTGGCTATTTATTTCTGGGCCAGTGAAGTTTCCTGGTTAAGAGACAATGTGAGCAGCAATGCCATTAACCAAATAGAATTAAACGAGGAAGAGTATGGTTGACCAAGAAATAAAATAAACTGTTTTTAATATGTTGAGTTTGAGTTATTTATAATATATTCATATGTGATGATTAATACGGATTTTGTAAATACAGAGTTTTGAACTTATGAAGGAGATATCAGCTATACATAATAGAGTCATCAGGATATGTAAAGATATTTATTGAAGCCATGGGAGGTAGTTATATTACTCAGAGAATTTATAAAGAAGAGAAGTTCCAAAAGAAAGCCATGAGAAATAACAACAATTAAAAGATGAACAGAGAAGAAAGGTCTTTTTGACACAATCCTATTAAACACTATCATTTTCCACTTTCAAATAGTAATGTATCCTATCATTGAGAATGGAGAAAAGAAAGAAACACTGTTCTTTTTTACACAGCAATGTTGTATAAATTTTAGGATTTGGACAGGGGGAGAACTGGTGATACTGTCACATATGACTGAATTCACACTAACATTACAAGACGATGAAATACTTTATCAACACAAAACTGTTTAGGACTTGCACTGAATAAGTAATGTATATATAATGTATATGTGATTGAGTCTATAATTTCTGCAGCAAATAATATATCACAGACAAAAACGGAAGTTATATGACCTATAAAACATTAGAAAACTAATTCTTTTCACACAATGTTAACAAAGCACTGACAGTTTTATCTTATTTTCATGACAACTTTAATCTCTGCACAAAGTTCACAGATCAGGTTGTAAATTCAGGCTGTTTGAGGTTAAAAATACATAGCATACATTTTAGTGAAAAAATCCTGGTGAACATGATTTCAGGAAAAACAAAATATTTGTTCCAAGTATCAACACAAAGAAATGAAAATGAAAGTATTCTTTGTGAATATATAATTGGATATTTTTTCTAAATGTAAACTTTTATTTGGTCACAAAAGCATACCATTACATTTACTGTAAATAATGTAGCTATTAATTAACAGTAGAAAGTCAGTGTGGTAAATTCCATGATGTTCAGCAAATGCTACTCCTCATCCTAAACTTCCATGGAAAGAGTACATTTTCCCATTTCATTGATATTGGACTAAATCACATGACTTGCTTTGGCCATTGGAATGTAGGCAGAAGTGACAGAGTACCAGTTTCAAGCCTAGGGCTTAAGATATTTCTACTCACCCTTTCCACCACCAGCATTAAGGAAAAACAAAACAAAACAAAAAAGATGGCCCCAGGTAGCCACTTCCCTGCATTTTGGGAACCAAAAGGCATTTGGACCACAGCTTCCCTGACTGATTCACACACTTGCAGCCAGAAGCAGAGTCAGAAGCACAGCAATTGCACATAGCTCTAAGTGTAAGAGGCAGCATCGTTTTAAGCCACCAAGTTAGGACAATATGATTGAAGTAATACCTGACTGAAACCTCTCGCTCAGAAAAAGCCAATATATTAATTCATATGAAAAAATTTTAAGGCATTAAAGTCTTTCAAAACCTCATAATTTGTAAGAAGTAGGGAAAAATAAAGGCATAGTATATTTTTAATATGGTTAGACCTTGACTATGATAAAAAAAAAAAGGAGCATTATCTATCAAACATGCTATATAATTAAAGTTTAAAAGAATGAATTGCGGTCGGAGGAGCTTCAAGATGGCGGAAGAGTAAAATGCGGAGATAACCTTCCTCTCCACAAATACCTCAGAAATACACCTACATGTGGAACAGCTCGTACAGAACACCTACTGAACGCTGGCAGAAGACCTCAGACCTCCCAAAAGGCAAGAAACTCCCCACGTACCTGGGTAGGGCAAAAGAAAAAAGAAAAAACAGACACAAAAGAATAGGGACGGGACCTGCACCAGTGGGAGGGAGCTGTGAAGGAGGACAGGTTTCCACGCACTAGGAAGCCCCTTCGCGGGCGGAGCGGGGAAGCTTCAGAGCCGCGGAGGAGAGCACAGCAACAGGGGTGCGGGGGGCAAAGTGGAGAGATTCCCACATAGAGGATCGGTGCCGATCGGCACTCACCAGGCCAAGAGGCTTGTCCGCTCACCCGTCAGGGCGGGCGGGGGCTGGGAGCTGAGGTCCGGGCTTCGGAGGTCAGATCCCAGGGAGACGACTGGGGGTGGCTGCGTGAACACAGCCTGAAGGGGGCTAGTGCACCACGGCTAGGCAGGAGGGAATCCAGGAAAAAGTTTGGAGCTGGTGAAGAGGCAAAAGACATTTTCTTGCCTCTTTGTTTCCTGGTGCGCGAGGAGAGGGGATTAAGAGCACCGCTTAAAGGAGCTCCAGAGACGGGCGTGAGCTGCAGCTATCAGCGCGGACCCCAGAGACAGGCATGAGACTCTAAGGATGCTGCTGCAGCCACCAAGAAGCCTGTGTGTGAGCACAGGTTACTATCCACACGCCCCCTCCCAGGAGCCTGTGCAGCCCGCCACTGCCAGGGTCCCGTGATCCAGGGACAACTTCCCCGGGGGAACCCACGGCGACCTCAGGCTGGTGCAACGTCACGGAGGCCACTGCCACTGCAGGCTCGCCCCGCATCCGTACCCCTCCCTCTCGCCGGCATGAATTAGCCAGAGGCGCTGAAGCAGCTGCTCCTTCAACCCCGGGCTGTCTGAGCGAAGAACAGATGCCCTCAGGCGGCCTACATGCAAAGCCAGGGCCAAATCCAAAGCTGAACCCCGGGAGCTGTGTGAACAAAAAAGAGAAAGGGAAATTTCTCCCAGCAGCCTCAGGAGCAGCGGACTAAATCTCCACAATCAACTTGATATACTATGCATCTGTGGAATACCTGAATAGACAACGAATCATCCCAAATTGAGGAGGTGGACTTTGGGAACAAAAGATAAATATATTTTTTTCCCTTTTTCTCTTTGTGTGACTGTGCATGTGTATGCTTCTGTATGCGATTTTGTCTGTACAGCTTTGCTTTTACCATTTGTCCTAGGGTTCTCTCTGTACATGTTTTTGTTCTTGTTCTTTTGTTTACTTTTGCAAATTTTTTCTTAATAATTAATACTTTTTATTTTAATTATTTTATTTTATTTTACTTAATTTAATTTAATTCTACTTTATCTTCTTTTTTTCTATTTTTTCTCCCTTTTATTCTGAGCCGTGTGGATGAAAGGCTCTTGGTGCTCCAGCCAGGCATCAGGGCTGTACCTCTGAGGTGGGAGAGCAGAGTTCAGGACACTGGTCCACAAGAGACCTCCCAGCTCCACGAAAAATCAAACAGTGAAAATCTCCCACAGATCTCCATCTCAACGCCAGGGCCCAGCTTCACTCAGCGACCAGCAAGCTAGTGCTGGACACCCTATGGCAAACAACTAGCAAGACAGGAACACAACCCCACCCATTAGAAAAGAGGCTGCCTAAGATCATAATAAGGCCACAGACACCCCAAAACACACCACCAGACGTGGACCTGCCCACCAGAATTACAAGATCCAGCCTCATCCACGAAAACACAGGCACTAGTCCCCTCCACCAGGAAGCCTACACAACCCACTGAACCAAGCATAGCCACTGGGGACAGACACCAAAAACAATGGGAACTATGAACCTGCAGCCTGAAAAAGGAGACCCCAAACACAGTAAGTTAAGCAAAATCAGAAGAAAGAAAAACACAATGCAGATGAAGGAGCAAGGCAAAAACCCACCAGACCTAAAAAATGAAGAGAAAATACGCAGTCTACCTGAAAAAGAATTCAGAATGATGGTAAAGATGATCCAAAATCTTGGAAATACAATAGAGAAAATACAAGAAACATTTGACAAGTACCTAGAAGAAAGAAAGAGCGGACAAACAATGAAGAACAACACAATAAATGAAATTAAAAAATCTCTAGAAGGAAGAAATAGCATAATAACTGAGGCAGAAGAACGGATAAGTGACCTGGAAGATAAAATAGTGAAAATAACTACTGCAGAGCAGAATAAAGAAAAAAGGATGAAAAGAACTGAGGACAGTCTCAGAGACCTCTGGGAAAACATTAAATGCACCAACATTCGAATTACACGGGTCCCAGAAGAAGAAGAGAAAAAGAAAGGGGCTGAAAGGGGAGAAAATATTTGAAGAGATTACAGTTGAAAACTTCCGTAATATGGGAAAGGAAATAGTTAATGAAGTCCAGGAAGCACAGAGAGTCCCATACAGGATAAATCCAAGGAGAAAAATGTCAAGACACATATTAGTCAAACAACCAAAAATTAAATACAAAGAAAAAATATTAAAAGAAGCAACAGAAAAACAACAAATAACACACAAGGGAAGCCCCATAAGGTTAACAGCTGATCTTTCAGCAGAAATTCTGCAAGCCAGAAGGGAGTGGCAGGACATATTTAAAGTAATGAAGGAGAAAAGCCTAGAACCAAAATTACCCAGCAAGGATCTCATTCAGATTTGATGGAGAAATTAAAACCTTTACAGATGAGCAAAGGTAAGAGAATTCAGCACCACAAAACCAGCTTTACAACAAATGCTAAAGGAACTTCTCTAGGCAGGAAACACTAGAGAAGGAAAAGACCTACAATAACTCAAACTGTAAGAGGAAAACATAGGCAGAACACTCTATGACATAAATCACAGCAAGATCCTTTTTGATCCACCTCCTAGAGAAATGGAAATAAAAACTAAAATAAACAATTAAGAAAACAGTAATAGGAACATACATATTGATATTTACCTTGAATGTAAATGGATTAAATGCTCCAACCAAAAGACACAGACTGGCTGAATGGATACAAAAACAAGAACTGTATACAGGCTGTCTACAAGAGACCCACTTCAGACCTAGGGACACATACAGACTGAAAGTGAGGGGATGGAAAAAGATACTCCATGCAAATGGAAATCGAAAGAAAGGTGGAGTAGCAATTCTCATATCAGACAAAATAGACTTTAAAACAAACACTATCACAAGAGACAAAGGAGGACACAACATAATGATCAAGGGATCAATCCAAGAAGAAGAAATAACAATTGTAAATGTTTATGCACCCAACATAGGAGCACCTCAATACATAAGGCGAATACAAACAGCCATAAAAGGGCAAATCGACAGTAATACAATCAAAGTAGGGGACTTAAACACACCACTTTCACCACTGGACAGATCATCCAAAATGAAAATAAATAAGGAAACACAAGCTTTAAATGATACATTAAGCAAGACGTACTTAATTGATATTAGGACATTCCATCCAAAAACAACAGAATAAACTTTCTTCTCAAGCGCTCATGGAACATTCTCCAGGATAGATCATATTTTGGGTCACAAAACAAGCCTTGGTAAATTCAAGGAAATTGAAATCATATCAAGTATCTTTTCTGACCACAACACTATGAGACTAGATATCAATTACAGGAAAAAATCTGTAAAAAATACAAACACATGGATGCTAAAAATACACTACTTAACAACCAAGAGATCACTGAAGAAATCAAAAGGGAAATAAAAAAATATCTGAAAACAAATGACAATGAAAACAGGACAACCCAAAACCTATGGGATGCAGCAAAAGCAGTTCTAAGAGGGATGTTTATAACAATACAATCCTACCTTAGGAAACAAGAAACATCTCAAATAAACAACCTAACCTTACACCTAAGGCAATTAGAGAAAGAAGAACAAGAAAACCCCAAAGTTAGCAGAAGGAAAGAAATCATAAAAATCAGATCAGAAATAAATGAAAAAGAAATGAAGGAAACGATAGCAAATATCAATAAAACTAAAAGCTGGTTCTTTGAGAAAATAAACAAAATTGATAAACCATTAGCCAGACTCATCAAGAAAAAAAGGGAGAAGACTCAAATCAATAGAATTAGAAATGAAAAAGGAGAAGTAACAACTGACACTGCAGAAATACAAACGATCATGAGAGATTACTACAAGCAACTCTATGCCAATAAGATGGACAACCTGGAAGAAATGGACAAATTCTTAGAAATGCACAACCTGCCAAAACTGAATCAGGAAGAAATAGAAACTATGAACAGACCAATCACAAGGACTGAAATTGAAACTGTGATTAAAAATCTTCCAACAAACAAAAGCCCAGGACCAGATGGCTTCACAGGCAAATTCTATCAAAGATTTAGAGAAGAGCTAACACCTCTCCTTCTCAAACTCTTCCAAAATACAGCAGAGGGAGGAACACTCCCAAACTCATTCTACGAGGCCACCATCACCTTGACACCAAAACCAGACAAGGATGTCACAAAGAAAGAAAACTACAGGCCAATATCACTGATGAACATAGATGCAAAAATCCTCAACAAGATACTAGCAAACAGAATCCAACAGCACATTAAACGGATCATACACCATGATCAAGTGGGGTTTATTCCAGGAATGCAAGGATTCTTTAATATATGCAAATCAATCAATGTGATACACCATATTAACAAACTGAAGGAGAAAAACCATATGATCATCTCAATAGATGCAGAGAAAGCTTTTGACAAAATTTAACACCCATTTATGATAACCCTGCAAAAGGCAGGCATAAAGGGAACTTTCCTCAACATAATAAAGGCCATATATAACAAACCCACAACCAACATTGTCCTCAATGGTGAAAAAGTGAAACCATTTCCTCTAAGATCAGGAACAAGACAAGGTTGCTCACTCTCACCACTATTATTCAGCATAGTTTTGGAAGTTTTAGCCACAGCAAGCAGAGAAGAAAAAGAAATAAAAGGAATCCAAATCAGAGAAGAAGAAGTAAAGCTGTCACTGTTTGCAGTTGACATGATACTATATATAGAGAATCCTAAAGATGCTACCAGAAAACTACTAGAGCTAATCAATGAATTTGGTAAAGTAGCAAGACACAAAATTAATGCGCAGAAATTTCTAGCATTCCTATACACTAATGATGAAAAATCTGAAAGTGAAATTAAGAAAACACTCCCATTTACCATTGCAACAAAAAGAATAAAATTTCTGGGAATAAACCTACCTAAGAAGACAAAAGACCTGTATGTAGAAAACTAAAAGACACTGATAAAAAAAATTAAAGATGATACAATTAGATAGAGAGAGATACCATATTCTTGGATTGGAAGAATCAACATTGTGAAAATGACTCTACTATCCAAAGCAATCTACAGATTCAATGCAATCCCTATCAAACTACCACTGGCATTTTTCACAGAACTAGAACAAAAAATTTCACAATTTGTATGGAAACACAAAAGACCCCTAATAGCCAAAGCAATCTTGAGAAAGAAAAACGGAGCTGGAGGAATCAGGCTCCCTGACTTCAGACTATATTACAAAGCTACAGTAATCAAGACACTATGGTACTGGCACAAAAACAGAAATATAGATCAATAAACAGGAGAGAAAGCCCAGAGATAAACCCACACACATATGGTCACCTTATCTTTGATAAAGGAGGCAAGAATATACAGTGGAGAAAAGACAGCCTCTTCAATAAGTGGTGCTGGGAAAACTGGACAGGTACATATAAAAGTATGAAATTAGAATACTCCCTAACACCATACACAAAAATAAACTCAAAATGGATTAAAGACCTAAATGTTAGGCCAAAGACTATCAAACCCTAAGAGGAAAACATAGGCAGAACACTCTATGACATAAATCACAGCAAGATCCTTTTTGACCCACCTCCTACTGAAATGGAAATAAACACTAAAATAAACAAATGGGACCTAATGAAACTTAAAAGCTTTTGTACAGCAACGGAAACAATAAACAAGAGGAAAAGACAACCCTCAGAATGGGAGAAAGTATTTGCAAATGAAGCAACGGACAAAGGATTAATCTCCAAAATTTGCAAGCAGATGATGCAGCTCAATATCAAAAAATCAAACAACCCAATCCAAAAATGGTCAGAAGACCTAAATAGACATTTCTCCAAAGAAGATATACAGACTGCCAACAAACACATGAAAGAATGCTCAACATCATTAATCATTAGAGAAATGCAAATCAAAACTACAATGAGATATCATCTCACACCAGTCAGAATGGCCATCATCAAAAAATCTAGAAACAATAAATGCTGGAGAGGGTGTGGAGAAAAGGGAACACTCTTGCACTGCTGGTGGGAATGTGAATTGGTTCAGCCACTATGGAGAACAGTATGGAGGTTCCTTAAAAAACTACAAATAGAACTACCATATGACCCAGCAATCCCACTACTAGGTATATACCCTGAGGAAACCAGAATTCAGAAAGAGTCATGTACCAAAATGTTCATTGCAGCTCTATTTACAATAGCCCGGAGATGGAAACAACCTAAGTGCCCGTCGTCGGATGAATGTAAAGAAGATGTGGCACATATGTATAATGGAATATTACTCAGCCATAAAAAGAAAGGAAATTGAGTTATCTGTAGTGAGGTGGATGGACCTAGAGTCTGTCATACAGAGTGAAGTAAGTCAGAAAGAGAAAACAAATACCGTATGGTAACACATTTATATGGAATCTAAGAAAGAAAAAAAAGGGTCATGAGGAACCAGACTTACTAGAGAATGGACTTGAGGATATGGGGAGTGGGAAGGGTAAGCTGTGACAAAGTGAGAGCATGGTATGGACAAATATACACTACCAAACGTAAAACAGATAGCTAGTGGAAGGCAGCCACATAGCACAGAGAGATCAGCTCGGTGCTTTGTGACCACCTAGAGGGGTGGGATAGGGAGGGTGGGAGGGAGGGAGATGCAAGAGGGAAGAGATATGGGAACATATGTACATGTATAACTGATTCACTTTGTTATAAAGCAGAAACTAACACACCATTGTAAAGCAATTATACTCCAATAAAGATGTTTAAAAAAATAAAAATTAAAAATAAAGAGAATCAGTCCCCCCTCCAAAGGAAAAGAAAAAAGAAAACACAGCATTGTAAAAATGTGTACAGTTTGATTTTTACTAAACGATAAAATTGAGGTTCAGCTTCTCACACTTGTAAAATAACTCAATTAGTTTTAAGGTTCTGAAATAGCACTTATTATTATGATTATACTTTATAATTATAATAAAACAGAGGGAAAAACACCCATAATTGAACTTGAAATAATTATTTCCATATTCTAGTCTTTGTCTCTATGAATACAAATTTTTACAAGATTAAAATTATAGGTAGGCATATGATTTTGTTCTGCTTTTTGTATTTTCCTGCTGGCACAGTTATTTTAATAAATGCATACTGTTCAATCAAAAAAAACAAATGAATTGCTGAATGATTTATGCCTATATTCATAAGGAAAGTCATGAAAATTTAGTAACTGGTAATGAATAATAAACATTCAAAAACTAAAAAATTACATATTAATTGAAGAGTAAATTAATATCTATTTCTGAAAAGAGAAAAATACAGTGGTAAATACATATCAAATTAGTACTCATAAAAGACATAATGTATTGATTTGAGCTCTCTAAAATTAGAGGAAGTGCTATTATGACCACTGAAAGCATCTAACGTGAGCTGAACTTTTGACTTCTCTATTTAATTGGTTATTATCTGATCAGAAAAATCATAAAAAATCATTCAAGCCTCTCATACATCAGGAATTGAAAAATATCACCAAAATGAACTAAAATGTCTCACATGAATAAATAACTTGTCTTTTTCTAAATTTCTCTATTCACTTATTGACATTTACCAGGAAAAAGGAAACAGTGTCATTTGCAATAAAAGTCTACATATATTTTTAAATAAAAGCATAGGTAATATTTTAAAAAATCTCTTATGAAAAAGAAGAATTACGATCTTCCTATCTCAGTGCCTCAATCCAGAAAAAAATTTGAATATCATTCCACAATTAATGTTTTTAATGTTTTATATTTGAAAACGAATTTGAGAGAATTCATTATCATGGTAATTTGGAGCAATTAAAATAATACAATTTTGTGCTTTTCATTTTTAAAGATCTTTAAAAATTGCATCCAGCTTGAACAAAAACAAACTCAGACTAGATTATATCAGATGATCATAAGCAAAGCACTATTAAAAAAACCAAACCAGATTAAAAGAAGACTGAAGCAAGAAAAGTACAGATATGAAATACAAGACAGTAGAAAATAGAAATGGTATAGTGAGATAAATCTAGTTTTGAAAAGAGGGAATATTAATGAAAAGGAAAAACTAGTAGGCAACCATGAAGCAGTTTAGTTATGGTAGATGCAAATAGGATGAGAAGTAAATGCATGGCCACTATTGGCACCAGAAGGCATGTTCAGTAAAGGCTGAGGCTGGAACTAAGATAACTCCCTTTATGTTATTTTTGGCAAGGTGACTCTCTGAACATAGCATCAAAAAAACGTCTTGCCTTGGAATAAAATGATTCATAATATTGTGGTGAGCTGTGTCTAATATATCAGCTCAGACAAGGAGATTGATGCAGTTGTCCAAAGCATTTTCCCTTTTTATAGGATAACTAGAAACTAGTGTAGATGATTTAAGACTTATGATGAATCATATTATAGATCATAGTAAAACTTATGATCCTTAAACTAGAGTGCTTTTGAATGAGGCAATGGATTACAGTTTTGAATCATAATAAAAATGCACATCAGTTTGACATTTTAACAGTCCAAATAGCTATTTGAAATAAAATAATCTGTAAATTGTTATCCCAGTTTACTAACAACCTATATATACACAAAAGGTGTAGTAAGGGAGAGAAAAAGAATAAGCGTTAGAAGGATACACTGTAAATAATCATTATTTCCATAGAGTGAATTATATAATACAGAGTCCCTTTCCTTTACGTGCTTGTCCATAATTTGAATTTTTGTTAGCTTGTCTTCTCTTTTGAATTTAAAAATGTTTTTAAAAGTCTTACCTCAGAAGGATTTTTTTCAAGAAAATGGATTGAGTTACCTCTATTGCACTTCCCATTCTGTGAACACTCCTTCCTTCATACTTACACACAAAACAGTGCATACAGAATTTAACACAGTGGCTAGACATATGATCAAAATACAAAAATCAATTGCATCTCTAAATACAAGAACCATCTAGAAGGCAAAAATAAGACATCATTTACAATAAGATCAAATACTGATGAATAACTCTAACAAAAGATGTTTATAAACTGCGGGAGGGGCTTCCCTGGTGGTGCAGTGGTTGAGAGTCTGCCTGGCGATGCAGGGGACACGGGTTCGTGCCCCGGTCTGGGAGGATCCCACATGCCGCGGAGCGGCTAGGCCCGTGAGCCATGGCCGCTGAGCCTGCGCATCCAGAGCCTGTGATCTGCAACGGGAGAGGCCACGGCAGTGAGAAAAAGAAACTGTGGGAAAAATCTAAAACTGAAAAAAATTAAAGAAAGATATACAGTCTTCATGGATGGCAATACTTAATATTACAAAGCTGTCAATTCTCCCCAGACTCATCTCTACCCCACAATGCAATTCCAGTCTGAATCCTAACAGGGTATTTTCTAACTGGAACTGGGAAACTAATTTTTAAATTATACAGACGTGCAAAGACCAAGGATAGATAAACATTTTTGAAGAAGAGCATGGAGGGGGAATTACCCTGATAAGATTTGGGTCTTCTTCTAAAGCTATAGTAATCGAGACACTGTAGTACTACTTTAGACATAGACAAATTGAACAATGCAATAAGGCAGACATAAGCATATATGGAATTCGATATATAACTGAGATGGTCTACCACATCAGTGAAGAAGGATCTATTATAAGTGAGGCTGAAAATAAATAAGGGAAAAAATGAAATTGTATTCCCTACCTTATACACACACACACAAAAAATTCCAGATGAATCAATTACTTATTGTAGCTGTATCCACCGATGCAGAACCCACAAACAAAGAGGACCAAGTGTACTACTTGTACTACTTCATTTTATATAAAGGTCTTGAGCATCCTTGGATTTTGGTATCCAAGGGGGTCATGGAACCAAGTCCCTGCAAATACTGAGGGATGACTATGTCAAAAATAAAAGTTTAAAACTATTCGTGAAAACTCTCTCTCTGGCTTTGTGGTAAGGAGGTATTTCTTAAACATGACAGAAAGGAGTGCTAACTCTAAAAGAAATAATATGTAAATTTATTTTAAATTAAGAACTATTAATTTAAAGACTCTTAAAAACTAAGAAAAGTTATATTTACAACGAATGCAAAAAAATAGAATTAAGACCATATAATACAATATTTGTTAAAAAGGCAACCTAATTAAAGACATGAACAGTCATTCTAAAGAAGAGGAAAAGAATCACATATTGATAAATGTATGTATAGACTGTCATCTTCATTAGTGAACAGGGAAATGGAACAAAAAAAAACATTTTCATCACTTGATTGTCAAAAACGAAGATGTCTAACATTACAGTAATTGAAGATAGTATTTCTTATGCTTTGCTGGCAGAAGTATAAATTAGGATAGTACTCCAGCAAGTCAACTCTTAGATATGACAGTGAGAAACTCTTCACAAAACAGACCAGGAGACATACATAAGAATGTTCATAGCAGCACTATTTAAAATCCTAGAAATGTTTCCAAAAGAACACAGAAGAATGAGTAAACTGTGGTTCAGTCACCAGTGGAATAGTATCTAATAGTCAAATATGAATTGCTTTCATATGCAAAATATGGAATAAAAACAACCCTAGAAGATGTAGTCTGTCAACTCTTTTTTGCCTTCTTAATAGACTTTGTTTGTAGAGCAATTTTAAATTTAGGGAAAAACTGAGCAGACAGTGCAGAGAGTTCCTACATACCCCCTCACTCCCACAAAGTTTCCCCTATTATTAACATTATGCATAGTGTGATACCTTTGTTACAACGAATGAATCAATATTGATGCACTGTTATTAACTAAAGTCCAAGACTACATTAACGTTTATTCTTTGTATTCTTTGTATTCTTTGTATTCATAGTTGCGTGCATTTTGAAAAATGCATAATGTCATGTATCTACCATTATAGTACCATACAGAATAGTTTCTCCACCCTAATTATGCATCCTTACCTCTCTTCATCCTTTTGAACCCCTAGCAACTACCAATCTTTTTACTGTCTCTATAGTTCTGCCTTTTCCAGAATGTTATATGGTTGGAATCATGCACACCTGACATCATTGTCAGGTAGAAAATCACAAGCTGATTTTCTACCAGCTATGAACATTTCAAATTTGGAATTAAAAACACAATACCATTTACAGTAGCACCAAAAATTGAAATACTTAGGTATAAATCTAATAAAATATGTACAAGGTCTATACAAGGAAAACTTCAAACTCTAATGAAAGAAATCAAAGAAGATATAAATAAATGCAGAGATATACCATGTTCATGGATAGGAAGATTCAATATTGTTAAGATGTTAGTTTTTCCCAACTTGACCAACAGATTCAATGAAAACCCAACCAGAATCTCAGCAAGTTATCTTGTGGATATTATAAAACTGATACTCAAGTTTGTAAGGAGAGGCAAAAGACCCAGAGTGGCCAACACAATATTAAAGGAGAACAACAGAGTTGAAGGACTGACAAGGCCCAACTTCAAATTCCTCATCAAGCCACAGTAATCAAGACAGTGTACCATTAAAGAAAAGTATAGACAAACAAATCAATGGAATAGAGAGCCCAGAACCAGACCCACACAAATATAATTAACCAATCTTTGACAAAAGGGCAAAGGCAATTCAATGGAGAAAGGATAAGCTTTTCAACGTAAGGTGCTGGAACAGCTGATCTACATGCAAAAAAAAAAAAAAAACTAGAAACATTCCTTGCACCTAACACAAAAATTAACTCAAAAGGGGTCATAGGATTCACTGTAAAACACAAAACCATAAAACGTCTAGAAGATAACATAGGAGGAAATCTAGGTGACCTTGCATTTAGGGTTAAATTTTTAGGTACAACACCAAAAGCAAGATCTATGAAAGAAAAACGTCTTCTTTGAATGTTCTGCATAATTTGCCAGTGAAGCCATCTGATCATGGGCTTTCATTTTTGATGTACAATTCTTTCTATACATTGTTAGAATTGATTCACTAATATTTTGTTGAAGATTTTTACATTTATTTTCATGAGAGATACCTTTCTGTTGCTTTCCTGTCTCACAATATATTTATATTGTATTGGTATTAGGATAATGCTGTCCTCAGAGAATTAGTTAGGAAGTTTTCCCTCTGCTTCTATTTTCCATTAGAAATTATAGAGAATTGGTATCAATTCCTACTTAAATGTTTGGTAGAATTCACCAGTGAAACCATCTAGACCTGGTGTTCTGTTTTTTTAAATGTTATTAATTGTTGATTCAATTCATTTAACAGATATAGCCAGATATAGCCTATTCAGATTATCTAATTCTCCTTGAGTGAGTTTTGGTAAATTGTGTCTTTCAAGGAGTTGATCCATTTCATCTAGGTTATCAAATAGAGTTGTTCATAATATTCCTTTATTATCCTTTTAGTGTCCATGGGATTATTAGAGATGCCTCCTCTTTCATTTTTGATATTAGTAATTAGTATTTCCTTTTTTTCCTGATTAACTGGGCTAGAGATTTATCAATTCCATTGATCTTTTCATAAATATGATTTTCTCTACTGATTTCCTGTTTTCTATTTCATTGATTTCTGCTCTTTTATTATTTCTCTTCTGCTTACTTTGGATTTAGTTGTTATTTCTCTACTTTTCTAAGGTAAAAGCTTAAATTACTGATTTTTAGATCTTTCTTTTTTGTAATATATGCATTTATAACTATAAATTTTCCTCTAAGTACTGCTCTCACTGCATCTGAAAATTTTTGATAAGTTGTATTTTCATTTTCATCTGGTTCAAAATATTTTTAAATTTGTTTTGAGATTTCTTCTTTGACCCATGTGTTATTTAGAAGTGTGTTGTTTAATCTCCAAATATCTTTGGAGTTTCTAGCTATCGTTTTGTTATTGGTTTCTATTTTAATTCCATTGTGGTCTGAAAACATACGTTACATAGCTTCTATTCTTTTATGTTTGTTAGGTGTGTTCTATGGCAGCAGTCCTCAACTTTTTTGGCACCAGGGACCGGTTTTGTGAAAGACAATTTTTCCATGCACTGGAAGGAGGTGAGGGTTCAGGCAGTAATGCGAGCAATGGAGAGCAATGGGGAGCGGCAGATGAAGCTTCGCTTGCTCACCCTCCACTGCTCACCTCCTGCTGTGCAGCTGGTTCCTAACAGGCCATGGATAGATATCGGAGCATGGCCTGGAGGTTGGGGACCCCTGTTTTATGGTACAGAATGTGGCCTATCTTGATGAATGTTCCATGTGAGCTTGAGAAGAATGTATATTCTAGTCTTAAACAGTCTGAGCCTTGCAGTTTTAGCTATAATCCCATTATACAGAAGCCTTGTTGATGTGGTGGTAAAGTTTGGGGGAAGAGAAATGTTCTCTAGTCATATGATTAGATGACATCCTTTTACTAGGCCCCTGAGTTATGACCTTCACAAGTGCTTCTCAGTTATTTGTCCCCCCTAGTTGAGTCATAAAGGCTAGATGGGGATAAAGTTGGGTTTTCCTCTTTCCCTTTGCT